>NW_019385413.1:158396-288387 GCF_000671375.1 Centruroides sculpturatus
ATGCGTACCTCGATTGCGACAACAATTGGAGTGTCGGAGCGCTGTAATGCGGTCCGACGGGTCAGAGGAGGGTCCAAATAACGACAAGAATATACCAACATTGACAGCGACAACAATTGGAGTGTCGGAGCGCTGTAATGCGGTCCGACGGGTCAGAGGAGGGTCCAAAGAACGACAGAAATATACGTACACTGATTGCGACAACAATTGGAGTTTCGTTTGATTATCAGTAGTAAATAGAAACCAAGTATTAATGAATCAGAAAATAATTTGACTTGCGTAAATTTATCTCAATATTTTAATCTGCGAATAGTTTAAATCTCAGAAAAGCAATTATTTTTAGTAGTATATGAAGTATAAAAAGAATATTTAAATATTTACATAGAGATTATTACACTCGTTAGCTAATAAAAATTTTATTATAATTATTATTATTGAAATCGTATGATAAATTATTATGAAGATATCAAGCTGTAATAATAATAATAGTGTATAAATCTTTCTAATTACTTTTATATGCCGTAAACCGGGTTATTTCACGACAGAAGAAGAAAGTTTACGACGTCACACTGGGGCCTATAAACATAAGTAAATTTCGTCGAATCGCGGGGTTATTTAAACTATGTATCTCATGAAAGATTAGGGGTAAAATTGTAGAATTATCAGATGAAGAAAGCAAATGTAAACGTTGCAGTAAAAACGGAAAAAATAAAAGACAGAAAATGTAGTAATTAAAGTTTGAAGATAGTTACTACTATAGTATTATAACAAATGAAAAAGGGCTTTCTGATTCATTAACACAGTGTCAACAAGATTTAGTTTTATTTCTATATGTAATAAAAGAATAATATTTTTTGTTTTGTGATAATTAATAAAAGTTAGCAATTCTGTACTAATAAATGAATTTTGTTTGTTTTTCTCCCCCTTTCCTACTTCCCATCGCTGCCGGGTACATTGTCACTAATGGAGTTTATTAAACAACAAACAGGCTATGTCATAGTAACCCAAAGGAACAGGGTAAAACTGCAACAAATACCTTTTACAGTATTTTTTAAAACAATATGTAATAAAAGGGAAAATTTAAATTTTCCTAAAATGACAAATAACGACATAGTTGGTCCAATAACACGATTATTAACATTAAAAAGCCACAAATGAATTTAATAACAACTTTGTAAGAAGATTAAATTATATAAGTAGCTCCTATAGCAGTCGAAAAGTAATAGGGCCTACGGATAATCATATTCATTATCGACACGTATACTTTTTACATTATGTGAATGGCTCAATTGTTTGCAATCTAAATTATAACTTACATTAAACCACTTACCCGAAGACACTCATAATCTATTATGTATAAGCCTTCGAGGTAGGTAATTCTAATAAGGATCTTAATCAATAACTTTCAATAAAAATATGAAAGCCAAATGAGTTGTTGCTGCAGTACCACTCTATTTGAATTTGTACCTCGTCATCAACTAAGATAATGAGTCATGTTAGTATCTAAACGGTAATACCAAACAATGACAAAAGAATAAATCTTTAACCAATGATCATTCAGCTACGAATGGTTAAAAATAGTTCAAATTTTCGATTCATTCACACGTTGACTTCTAGTAGAACAAGATTAAGATGGATCCTCTGAAGATTAACAAAAGAATTTAGCTTTTCGATATTCAAAACAGAGATTTTTTTAAATATGTTTAACAATAAAGAGATGTTAGCAATGAGATCCTTCAGCAATATGCTTCAAGAAGATTCGGACGTGGAAAGATACTGCAAAGATATTGACATAAACATGAAGATGAAAAGTTATTGTGATACCACAAGATGCCTTCTTATCTATATTTATAAACTTTTTGGATATATTGATTTAAATATTATCGAAAAAGAATATTTATACGGTAAGTTTAATTTATTATTTAATTTAATTTGTTTATCTTTAATTAATTAATTAATTATTTATATTTTGATATAGGTCTATATATTAATAACATTTTACACTGAATTTTGTATTTTTTTATATTGAATTTAATTCGGTTTTTAATTAATTTAATTAATATTTTCGAATGAGAATTGTTTTTTTTATTTGTATTGTATGACATTGCGTTTTTTTATTTTTAAATTTTCATTGTTTGTTTTGTGTCCTTTTTCTTGTTTGTAATTCAAAGAATATTGCTCAAGACATGAAGTATAAGCATCTTCAGATGTATCTAGTAAAGTAGAAGTTCGTTAATCCGGCATCACTCTGGTTTGGTAAGTGCCAGATTAGCGAATTTCCATAGTGTATCTGTTTTTACTTTTCCCCGCTCTGTTATTCATATAACAAAGAAAGTATGACGATTGGTAAATAAATGAACCCCAAGATTTTTACATTTTTTGACTCAAAAATTCGAGGGTTTCTTCTGTATTCATGGATGTTAGTGTGTATATACGTGGGAGGGGTACGATTTTGTTCACCCACTTTGAAACTTAGTAATTCCTGTGCTTTTTGTCGAAAATTTCGGAAATTTTACATGGAAGTTTGTGTGTTTGAGGCATTGATGTTACTAAATTTTGGTAGTTAAACTAAAGGGGTGGGGAGATAGATAGAGGTAGATTGTCACATGCCCAGTAGAGTCGGACTTAATAAGTACTTTACTTGTTACTACCATTTACATTTTTTTTAAAATTATAATTTTAGACACAAACACACACATTAATTTTTTAATATTTAAAAAAAAGGATAAAATGTAACACTACCGAATTACTAGAAACGTAAATATGAAACTAAAATAGTGAAATTTTAAAGTTGAGTAAGGCGAATAATGAAGATTTTTCAAGAAATGTTTTATTATAAACTCTTACATTTTACAGGGTGTTAAGAAATTAGACTGACAAAATAAAATGGGTGGAAGAAGGGGTCAATACAAGCAATTTTGTTCCGCAACACATGACTGTCCACTTGTAAAAAGAGTGAAACCTGTATGGCATTTAATTACGTCGTTAGTTCGGTGAAATAGGCAACGTAACACGTGGGCAATTGCCAAGGAGAATGCATCTATAAGTAACTGGTCCCAACTTGGGTGTTAGACACGTGAAGAAAACCTGGAAAACTCCACTGGAAAAGCGGTAACCCACATAGTTTCTTGTAGTTATGTTGACTAACTGTATGTCTATTAGACATAATAGAGTAATTTATATGTCAGACGAGAGCTGACATACATCTTATGTACGGGAAAGCTAAATGCAAAGGACGATTAGCGCAAAGTCTGTATCGTAAATGGTTTCCGCAGCGCCAAATATCCTACCATTCAACATTTTCCTTAATCCATAATAAATTGCTAGCAAAGAAATGTTTTTTAAAAGATCAGATTAAAATGGACGATGGATGACTTTGAAGAACTATTGATTTAACAGCCCTCAACAAGCACGAGAGCTATTGCCCGCTTCGTTGAGACAAATCATGTTAATAGAGGGCAATTTCCCACAGAAAATCCACCCAATTGACAAATTGCCCAAGTGTTACGCTTCCAAGTGTATTCCATATCTTTAATCCAAATACATTTATATTTGCTTTAAAAATTTCTATACTCATTTATATATTTATATCTGTACTTATGTTTTTGAATGTTTGTCCGTCAGAAATTAAAGGAGCAACAAAAGGATCTATCAGGTTTCTCACAGGGCAACTAGCAGTGGACACTGTTGTTGCCTGGGAAGAAAGCAACAAACACATTCAAATTTTGGTTATTTTTAACTTGACCAATGCGAGTATTTCTGCTTAATTTTTATATACATATTTATAATTAATTTGATTTCATTTTAAAGATGATATGGAGGAGGAGAGCATCAATTCAGACACGGAATCCGAAGAAAAAAATTACGTTTCTGAAAATGAATCCGAAGTTAATACAGATGCAAATTTAAAACTTTTATACGTTATTAAGAAATCGAATTTGGAATCCATTCGATCTCCTGGAATTCTTCGATGCAGAAAATTCCGAAGAAAAATATATTTTGTAAGTTTTTCTATTTTAATATTTATATTTTCTAACGTTAAAATTGTAGTTCACAAATACAATCTGCTCTTATTCATATCTACCTGTAGTAATTTGAAATTAAAAAAGTATTAATTAATGTTATATGCTTCAAAATTAAACATTTTTTCTACTATTTGCAAATTATATGATATGCTAGCATTTGTAATTATGATATCATTTTGCTTTTTTTTTTTTTTTTGCAATTAAGTTGCAAATTAAGTCTAGTAACACTGGCGTCTAATTACAGAACGATTCTGTAGCTGTAGTTCTGATTTTTACCACGTCAAGAAGCTGGACAAGTATAATTCTGACTGTGGTGTATATACACCACAGTCAGAATTAATTTATTACGAACAAAATTTGCTACTGTTCGTTTGTTGAACGTCAAATTTGTCTTTTGTCTAACGTTCATTGTTTGTAATTATAGCTTTAAAGGATGATTATTGTTCATTATTTTTATCAAAATATTTAAAATTATAATACAGTATATTATAAAAGTTATTCTACAGAATATGTAGACTTTCGTTCTTAAATTCTTTTAACCTCAAGATTTTCCCGCTGAATTTTCAATCTGTTACTCGATTTTTTTTGTACTGTATTATTTAATAAAATTATTCATTGCTTTTTTAGAAATAATTTAAACGTTTTATAGTAGAAAATTTGCAATATTTTATTTTACAATTAATTAATTAACGTTTATCTTTGAAATGTTCTACAAAACCAAACTCAATTTTCTCCATAGGCATCCTTATTTGGTTTTCCACGAGATTTTAAAAAACCTAACCCTAGAGAATACCAAGAGTTAAATGTATCTTGTGTAATTTGAGTAAAGTCTTTTGAATTGGTAGTTTAAATCTATCAACAAATTATCATCGTCAGTAAAATATTAGTGAAGTTTTTGTAGCCTGATTTAACAGATCTGCAATGATTTATTTGAACGTTAGCTGAGAAAAGAATGCTACAGTATTCATAAGAAAGATGTTTTCTTTATGAAAAAGATTTATTGAAAATTATACATTTGCAACATTTTCATACGCACAATCTATTATTGAATGTTTTCCTTTTGTAAGTACTGTACATTTCTGAATTGAGCGTAGTCACGATCCCGTGTGCCAGAGCCACACGAGTAGAATTTATAAATTCCATGAATTTTTAAACAGTACGACACAGTTAACTTTAGTTGGTTCTCAACTTATCTGTGGCTTTCCATTCGTAGAAATCTGTCAAATACATTACATAATATTTTTAATTACAACTGTATGAGCTGTTAATATTCACGAAAATAATTATTTTAAGATATATTAATTAAATACAGCATTTATAAAATTCAAAACAGAATTTACTTACTTTTCATAGTTTTGAATTCTAGCTTCTCAATTTCACAGGCAAATCCATGTACTGTACAGGTACAGTACTTTCTCCAAATGTTCACGTAATCGAAGGAAAGTAGAAAATCTTTCAGAACATGAAGTTTCACGAAAGAATATAGACTTTTCCTCTACCAGGATTTGCTTATGCGGAGAAATCCCTGGTATAACAAACCTACATGCCTGGAAGCAAATCCCTAGTATAACAAACCTACATGCTTGTTAGTAAGATTTCCTTTTCGGAAGTGCTTATCGCAATAGCAACAAGTATTTTCTAATATATACAACGCAATATTTTCCATAACGATTTCTTAGCAACGTAGCGGGAATACTTCAAAACCAATTTCGATGATAAAGTATTGTTTTAAAGCTAAAATATCGACAAAAAATTCCAAGAACACCGTACAGTACGAGGTATACGCTAGCTGAATCTCATAATAAAAACTAGAACTACGGCTACGGAATCGTTCTGTAATTAGACGCCAGTCTAGTAACGTTTTGTAATTTCTCTACTGAATGCTAAAATATGTTTAAATGGCCTTATAGTAAGGCCATTTAAACAAAGGTAATCGTCTTTCTCCTAGAGTCCTGATTCGAATTTCATCCGGCTTGTCTTATCTTCATAATTGGAACATGTACTGTACATCATTCCCCAATATCATAACCATGCAAATCAAGCCGATTTCAATACTATTCTCAGGAATCGGGTTAATTTGCTTGAATGAGAAGTGAATGATGAACATACTCAAAAAGACCAAATTTAAACCGGATATCTCAATACAGGTAGACTGCTGTCTTATCGTGCAATTATACATAAGTATATTTAAAAATTTAGTAATATTTTTATACGTAATAAGTATGCAAAAATTCAATAAACAATCTTTTTAGGCAATGTCCGAAAGCTCCTATTTTTTGCGCCTGAATGACAAGAATAAAATGAAATGTTTTATCACAATGAGTATGATAGAAAACGTTGAATTTTTTGTTCATGAATTCTCTAAAGAATATATAAATTCCGAATTTTTGGTAAGTATAAAGTTTACTCGTAAAATTAGAAAAAAAAATTGATGAATTAATCCTTTAAATAACTTTTAGAGAACTCTCGATGAAGTGAAGTTTTTCAAATTTGTATTACTCGACTTCGCATTCAAATATGCGGAAAATAAGTTCAAATTCGATCATTTTACCTTATTCCCCTACCAGAAAGGAGACGAAGATATCGTAAAATTCTTTAAAATGATTAAATATTTGATACCATGTTGTAACAAATTCAAGAAACTCGGAATTAACAGTTACATTTCAATACTAAAATATTGCAAATCTTCTAAATTGGGTAAGAAAGATTCAGGAATTAATAAAAAAAATAATAATAATAATTTATGATTTAATCTTAATATTTTTCTGATGATGATCTTTCAGTTTCAGTAAAGAAATCAGTAAAGAAATCAGAAGAGGAAGATACATCACAACGTAGGTTTATAGAAACTTTTAAATCATTGTTTCTATTATACGTCGATGAACTCTTAGAACTTCTGCGAGATTTGGATGGTACCGGATTGAACGATTTAGCAGATAAATTCGTCTGTTATTGCCCACAAGATATTTTCTACGATTGCTTATTAGGTAAAAAAAAATTACTTAACTTTTATTCATTAAATAAACTAAAAATTCGAAGAAGCTAAGTAGTCTTCCTGCCATGCCCAATCGCTAAGAACAGTCTTTCTTCTACTTCTCCTCTCGGGTTTATATGAAAATTAGAGTAGAGACACCCTTTTATTGGAGGCTAACGCCTCTGCAGAATTATGCAAAACAGTTAAAACGTGACCTTATAAGCCAATTAAAAAATACAGTGTAATTTAAATTAAAATATCGTCAGCCATTTTAATAAAAATTATAATTCATTAATTATTTTCATGTTTTTTCATTTATTTATAAAAGCCATAATGATTTTTATTTGAAGATTCTAGAGAAAATTTGGGTAAACTATTAATCCCTAAACGAATATTCAAGTCAATGGATTTGTTGGAAAAGTCATTACTGGTTAGTAATTTTTTAGTACTTAGAACTTAATTATAATTATAATAAATGAAAAACATTTCTATGTAACAATTTATCTTGAAAATAAAATAATTATAGAGTTTATTATCAGTTACTCCCTATTACAGAACACATTAATAGCAATATATCTATTTTCTATTTTCTATATATCTACAAATGGGTGGAAAGTAACTAGGTAAAGAAAAATCGCTATAATTTTTGTAATAATAAAATTTATGTATGCATGTTACATCAATCAATGGAATTTTATAATTTCGGCATGGTTGGTGTGGATAGTGACGGAGTGAAACTACACGCGCAGTGGCACAAAAGATGGCCGACCATTTGTCTGTTCGGGAGGAGCGTAGATTGCTGCACGCTGTGAGGTGTGGAAATCAATGTTTGCCATGCAAAATTAATAGCGTACTGTAAAAGACATTATGCCACAATTCGGCCGGAAACAATCAGAATTGTCATTCGAAACTAAAATGACTACAGATTTGAATGCAGACTCACAGAGAAGTTGTCACCCATCCACAACACGATCTGAGGAACGTATAGTTAGTTGATTGCGCCAGTGTCTATATTCAATTTAAGGTTTGCAGCTATATTTGCACTTATCAATGTACAAGCTAAATAATTTTCATCATCTTTGCATTAGATAGACAGAAATTACATCGATTTATCAATGCTTACTTACTTTTCACCCACACTTATACACTTATTTAGTATAGATCTTTGTACATATTAAATAATAAACATATAAAAAACGCAATAAGCTATACAAATATCGTGTAAAATACTTTAATAATGAATTAATTTTTGTATATTTTAGATAATAAAACTTCACCAGACGAAACTTTTGTGTATGAATTACATGATAGATATCATAAACATTCAACTAATCAAAAATATGCAATTGATTAGAAATGTCATTTCAAAGGATCTTGAAACAGATTTGGTAAGTATCTTCAAGACTTTAATAAATTATGTTTCAAAGCAAAATAGAATTAATTATTTCATATTTTTTCATCTGAAAGTTGCTGATTAGTGAGATGAATCTGTACAAGTTAGCTTATATAGACATTGCCCTGAAGTACAAGAAACATTTAAACTTCATTGATTTCTCTTACGCTTCCGTCATTTTGTCCATAGTTGATGACAAACACGAGGAATTCGTAAACAATATAACGACACTATCCGACTTAGTTAACAATTTTTCTAAGGAATTCGGAAAGATTTTTATAAAAATTTTAANATGATCGGGAGTTATGACACTTACCATAATTAATAACCCGAGAGACTACGCCAAAGCGTCAACAATTCTTCTCGGTAAACACTGAAGGGTTTACTTCAAATTCGGTAATTTGGCGGCTTCTTTTGTCTATTTTTCTTGCTAGCAATATATCTATTTTCTATTTTCTATATATCTACAAATGGGTGGAAAGTAACTAGGTAAAGAAAAATCGCTATAATTTTTGTAATAATAAAATTTATGTATGCATGTTACATCAATCAATGGAATTTTATAATTTCGGCATGGTTGGTGTGGATAGTGACGGAGTGAAACTACACGCGCAGTGGCACAAAAGATGGCCGACCATTTGTCTGTTCGGGAGGAGCGTAGATTGCTGCACGCTGTGAGGTGTGGAAATCAATGTTTGCCGTGCAAAATTAATAGCGTACTGTAAAAGACATTATGCCACAATTCGGCCGGAAACAATCAGAATTGTCATTCGAAACTAAAATGACTACAGATTTGAATGCAGACTCACAGAGAAGTTGTCACCCATCCACAACACGATCTGAGGAACGTATAGTTAGTTGATTGCGCCAGTGTCTATATTCAATTTAAGGTTTGCAGCTATATTTGCACTTATCAATGTACAAGCTAAATAATTTTCATCATCTTTGCATTAGATAGACAGAAATTACATCGATTTATCAATGCTTACTTACTTTTCACCCACACTTATACACTTATTTAGTATAGATCTTTGTACATATTAAATAATAAACATATAAAAAACGCAATAAGCTATACAAATATCGTGTAAAATACTTTAATAATGAATTAATTTTTGTATATTTTAGATAATAAAACTTCACCAGACGAAACTTTTGTGTATGAATTACATGATAGATATCATAAACATTCAACTAATCAAAAATATGCAATTGATTAGAAATGTCATTTCAAAGGATCTTGAAACAGATTTGGTAAGTATCTTCAAGACTTTAATAAATTATGTTTCAAAGCAAAATAGAATTAATTATTTCATATTTTTTCATCTGAAAGTTGCTGATTAGTGAGATGAATCTGTACAAGTTAGCTTATATAGACATTGCCCTGAAGTACAAGAAACATTTAAACTTCATTGATTTCTCTTACGCTTCCGTCATTTTGTCCATAGTTGATGACAAACACGAGGAATTCGTAAACAATATAACGACACTATCCGACTTAGTTAACAATTTTTCTAAGGAATTCGGAAAGATTTTTATAAAAATTTTAAAGATTTGGATATTTTTAGAACACGGTAATTTATTTATTTACTTTTTGTTCTTGTGATTAATTAAAAATTAATGTTATTTTCAATTGTATTTTATAGATCTCGAAACGGAAAACATAAGATCGTATCATCCGAGAAATATTCATATAATTAGAAGGAGATATCGTTATCGGTTATTAAATTATGGAATATATCCCCTTATGCTATCAGAAAAGCTGGAAAGATTTCGTAAAATCTTAAATCATAGCGTGAAGAATATCATTAAACTGTATAAGCCGCAATGTTACGTAATCTTGGATGTATTTAATGATTGCCAATCCGGTAAGTCGAAGGAATATTTTGAACTTTCCTGGGAAAATTATAGGCCAATTATAATAAAAAATGTATAAAATTTAATTACGATGTAATAATTATTTTTAATTACATTGCTGTTGCTCATTCATTAGCTTGAATTATGTACGTGACAAAATTTTTAATGTAAAATTAGAAAAATGTTTATTAATAATTATTATAATTTAATATTTATTANATTATTGGATTTTCTTGCTGCATGATATTTTTATTTATTTTATCAAATATGTAACAGCACCCTTTTTTGAGTTTTAAACTCAACAAAATGGAATCATTTCTTCATTTAAGAATTTATTTTTATTTGAAATAGGAAAGTTTTTGTGTTTCAATGTTTATCTTAACAATAAACATTAATCTCTTGAAACATACAATATTCATAGCTAAGATTCAGACTTTTCCTCAGCAATAATATACACAGTACTATCCTTGATACAACAAACAAAGTAGCAAAGTGGTCACAAATGTCACCTGACCAGAAGTTTAAGACATGTGCAATTTTGACAGCTCATGTCATTCAGCAGATGAAAGATCAGCTATCTAGGGTTAAATTGAATAAATTTTAGCTATTTATTCAAGTTTTAATGAGTAGATTAGTTTGACAGTGATTTTGAAAATTCATTTAAGTATATGCAAAATATACATAATGAATGATTTTCAAACATGCATAAAATATTTTGAGATTTAAATAATAATTATAATTTATTACACATGTTAAAATTTTAATATGTCCATATACATATTTGAAGAAATCTAACGATTATTTAGTAAAAATAAACTAAACTCTGTAATAATTACCAATTTTTTTTATAGTATATATAGAAATGTTGATTTGATGTTTAAAATTTCTAAATTTTAATATTAAATTTAAATTTATAAAAAAATTAATTTTAGAAATATATTATTCAAATATTAAATGAATTCTTTACAGTTGTTGCTACATACAATATGTATCAGAAGTTCCAACATTTAAAATTGTAATAATCAACTGAAAGTTTGGAATGTAAATTCTAAAAGGTAAATTGAATTTTATGTTAAAAATACATTGATTTATAATCGTGTTTTTAAAATGGTTTACGTAATTCCAGATACGATCGCTTATAATGGGGATAACAACAAATGAAGGTATAACTTCTGAAGGTATAACTAAAGTAGGCCTACTTCGAGTCTGTCTTGATGTGATAAGCCCTCCAATTTATTAAAACCCTATCTATTACGATAACTAATTCAATCGAAATAAAAAATGGCCGTAGTAGTCGGTCACGGGTTCGCGCCTGATTCCGGAAAACTCCACGTGCTAGCCCAGGCACGTGGAGTTTTCTGGGCTTTCTTCACGTTCCAAAATATAAATAGAAGAAAATGGCCTCGAAAAGACTTCTTGAGAGACACCTCTGCTTGGCATATCGGGAGACATCGTGTCAAATGTTTCATCAATCCAACGTCTGAGCTAAATGACAACGAAATCAATTTTATAAAATTAAGTATATTTAAAAATTTATATCAAACAGAAAAATCACATTGTGATATATTTTATATAATGTAAATCAATGTAAATATATTTTCAATGAAGTCACTTCATACTTTTGTCACCGGAAAAGTCTTGTTCTTCAATTGTTTATAATAAAATATTTTCTTATTAATATCTTTATTGTCGTTTTGTAATTTGTGAAACAATAAAATGGTAAGAAATTCGATATTAATTTCATATAGACAAACTCTTCATTGTTTTCTTAATATACTCTAGGTTTATTAAGAAAAATAATTATTAATATACTAAATTATTGTAATTACAGCTATTCATCATTGTCTTGAGAGAGATTCAGCAGTTTAAATGCAACCAAATTTGGTATGATGACATTTCATGATATGCTGAAGACATTTCTATAAAAAAAAATAGATGTTACCAAACTCACTACTATTGTACTTTAGATGCTGTAAATACCAAAAAAGTTTCGTTTATGATGATACTTGAAAAGTGTGTCCAAACGAAACTGCTTTATCGTGGACATGTTGAAAATTTGGCAGCATTAGAAAACAGTATCACTCTGCATGTAAAAAAAGTCAAAAAGGATCCATTATGGTCGACCATTGAACATTCTATCTCAGTCACTCAAGAACTTAAACATTCTCCATTCGCGACCCTCTTTTACTCGCCTCCCGTATATAAGTATTTGAAATAGATATACAAATAAAGCCAATCAATGATAATCATAAAACAGTTTATTCAAAATAATTCTTTGATGTATTGTATATGATTTCACCATTAGAAACAGCACATCCCCGTACTAAACGTAGGCGAAGGGAAAAAACGACGAGGGTGGGATTCGAACCCACGCGGGTATAACCCAATGGATTAGCAGTCCATCACCTTAACCACTCGGTCACCTCGTCGTCGAACATGTTCGCATCTTTCGTTACATGCATTTTCATTAATCTGTCCACAACGGTTGGCACCAATTACAATATTGACTGCAGCAGCGTGGCGAATGATCGGGAGTTATGACACTTACCATAATTAATAACCCGAGAGACTACGCCAAAGCGTCAACAATTCTTCTCGGTAAACACTGAAGGGTTTACTTCAAATTCGGTAATTTGGCGGCTTCTTTTGTCTATTTTTCTTGCACCGCATTTGCCGAATGCCAACGTTCTGAAACAGTGTAACACTGAACGCTCAAAATGCGAGATTTAATCAGCAGCAACATTACCGAATTTGCCAGAAGCAAAATACTTCACGTAAATTTGTAGACTTCACATACGTTCCGTCGATAGCTCAGCTGGTAGAGTGGTGGACTGTAGTAGAGTAGTTATTCATAGGTCGGTGATTCAAATCCGCCTCGACGGAAGCACTTTTTTTACCCTTGTTTCTGTGATAGGAGGCATACATACGAAATATAGTAATTCTAAATTGCACAATTCAATGTGTTTCGAAGAGACATGAACGCGAAATACCGGCTCCGAATGCTTTCAGATTATACTTTTTTCCGGTTGCAGACATGGTATTTTATGCAGACATTACGAGGTACGACATCGTAGAACTCTGCCAACTTTCCCACTCATCTAAATTTTCTAATCTATTCTCTGCGTCTCCGTGAAAAATAATCACAACGTGCAAAGGTAATGTAAGAATTCCGAGCGAAATTGCAAAATATTTCTATGTCTTTGCTCTACCAGATGAGCTATGGATGGAACGAATGCGAAGTCTACAAATTTACCTGAAGTATTTTGCTTCTGGTAAATTCGGTAATGTTGCTGCTGATTAAGTCTCGCATTTTGAGCGTTCAGCATTACACTGTTTCAGAACATTGGCATTCGGCAAATGCGGTGCAAGAAAAAATAGACAAAAGAAGCCGCCAAATTACCGAATTTGAAGTAAACCCTTCAGTGTTTACCGAGAAGAATTGTTGACGCTTTGGCGTAGTCTCTTGGGTTATTAATTATGGTAAGTGTCATCACTCCCGATCATTCGCCATGCTGCTGCAGCCAATATTGTCTGGGGTTATGGCCAGATTAGTGAAAATGCATGTAACGAAAGATGTGAACGTATTCGACGACGAGGTGACCGAGCGGTTAAGGTGATGGACTGCTAATCCATTGGGTTATACCCGCGTGGGTTCGAATCCCACCCTCGTCGTTTTTTTCCCTTCGCCTACGTTTAGTACGGAGCTGTGCTATAATGAAATCAGCACTAATTCTGGGCTATTAGTCGCCTTCGTGTTAGAAATTCTTTAGTATATTCATCTAGATTTTCAGATGTTTCCTGAACGAAATCTAATGTTGTATAAACAATTGTTACATAGAATTGTATTTTAAACATTTCTTTTGGATTTACGATTTGTTCACCAGAACTTTCATAATCAAAATGGCGAACTTTAGTTGTACTATTAACAACTGGAAATTCTGCCACTACATTTACTTCCACAGCTAAAACGTCACGTATTTATTAAATGTTTTATGAGATCTGACTGCACTAAAAATTCAACAAGCCCACTCAAAATATTAAGAGATTCATTTACGTTGAATTGAGGACACTACGACATTTTACAACAACAATTTTTGAAACAATATCGTTCCATGTAACGACCGAGCAAATAAACTTGAAAGATCTTGAATATCTAATTTATAATCTGTTAAGAGTTCATTTAAAAGATAATTATACAGGATGGGAAAGAAAGTCATTTAACACCCCTGCTACAGAATGTAGAATATACCTAAAGAATGTACAATACAGTACATTGAGCACGCCATTTAACGTTTATAACACTGTAACCATTCAAGGTAGTTCAATAAAATCTTTCAGAAAGCAATTGCGAAATTCTGACCCTAAATCGTGTGTAAAATTCCCGTGAATCTTACTAAATAGTTCGAGAATAGTGAAATAGTAAGGTAAGGATGCCGAATATGAGATACCATTTTTATTTTTGACTATAAAAAAATAACTATTACACTTGGAGCTTTACAAATTACAATTTTGAATAGGGAATTTAATATATTTAACAATATAATTGCTATTTAGTCCTAAGCATAATACATTTTTAGTTATATTAGATAAAATGAAAAAAGTCCGAAATCACGTCTTAGGTAAATGGTCTCCTATTATGAGATACTACGGGTACCCCAGATTCTGGACAGTCTTGACCCGTCCAGATTCGATCCCGGGTCCCCCAGAGCGGTAGGCTGTCACCGTGACCTCTTGGCCATCCGGCCTTTTCTGGGGTATCCTAAGGAACACCGAATTGTTTTGATGCCTTTAAGTAACCTATTTGATTGCTCCGTACTGCATCCACGGATCGTATCATGGCACTGTGGTGCCAGGTTTTCCTTTTAATTGGGGCCATCTAAAATATATAAAAAAAGAACTTAAACTAATACGTATACTTTCACCTCATATATGAAATGAAATATCTCATATTAGGAACCCTCATGTGTCTCATATTGGGAACACATTCAAATTTTACAAAACGGCTGCCTACTTTTTTTACTGACAAAGAAAACAATAGTACTGCACTAATATCGTGAAATTGACCGTATAATTGATACAATGAATGTAAATTAAAAGAATTTAGCGTAATAATAACATTGTTACATACCTCGTAAACATTTAATGTCAAAAAATTTGTTTTGTGCTTTTGTGAAAATCTGCACACCCACGATCTAACAGCACCTCTGGCCAGCGTGCACTGACACACGTTTGGAGCTATTGCCAGGACGCTTCGGAAAACACTAGAGCCAAATAGTTGCCGTTAATAGTTTGGCCAAAACCTTGGTATCTCATATTTGGCGCCTATCTCATAATAGGCATCTTTACCTTAGTGTCTGAGGAAGTAAAGGGATACAAGGCTTAACACATTACACATTTATTTAACATATATCTTTGCAAGTACAGAACAGGGCCAAAAAGAGGTAGGTTCCCTCGGTTTCACATCTTATATATCGGGCAGCATCGCCTTCGGGCGCTGCGCTTGATGCCCCCTTTACAAGCCGTGGTAAAACACGACATGACATTATGTGTTACATGACCCATTTTCGATTCTGGCCTGGTTAATTCAACAAAGATTAAATTTAACAGACCTTGCGCTAAACCAGTGGCCGAGTGGATAAAACTACTGAACACTGGATCGGGTCTCACCAACGGGTTATCCATGTGGGATCATCCGAGTTTTCTTCACTTATGTAAGTAATTAGGGAGAAGTTTCCATAAAAGTCCTCCTGGGAGACACCCCATTGACAGATCGTCCAAGTATTGCATTGCCTTACTCCATCCATTCAATTACTTAGCTTCAATATTTAATACCATAATTCAGTTTTTAAAGCATATATTAATGAATACACTTATTTTTATTAATTATTTATTAATATTATATAATAAACCTTTTATTTTGATTGTCATTAATACGGTTTTGGAAAGACCTAAGAATATCATTAACTACTTAAAATTATTTAAATTACCGTCAATTTTACTACAAATGTCAGTAAAATTTATTTAAAATATTTATTTAAATAAACGAAATTAAAATATTTTAAAAAATATATTTAATTAATGTCGAATAATTCCAGAGGGATGGAAAATTTATAAAATCTTTGTGTTAGTGGAGTAGGCGACCTTTAACCAAGAGTGTATTTTAAATGTTTTTAACTTTGAAGTTATATTAAAGTGAGTAATATTGTTAATATATTTAAAATAAAATCATAATTTTTAATTAAATTTTTATTTTTACAGGATTTTTATAAAATATTTCTGCACTTTTATGTATTTAAGATAAAGAATGATAGATCTTACTGCCAAATTAGTGGAAGCTCTTTCAAAGCTTTATAACTCCATACCAAAATTAGAAAACAAGAGAGATATAGATGAACATATTTTTAACGATTTTAGAAATGAAATGGATTCGGTCATCTTAAATCACCCAGCAAAAGTTGGTGAAACGTATTATTACGCATTGAAAAGAATGTATTGTTTACATAATAGAAATATTTACGTTCGTAAGTTGGTTTTATTTAAATATATTAAACATTTAAAATTATGTATTAACTTTTATTTACGTGTAAGTTGTGCATCTTAATTAAGCCTGTAGATAGTTTTTGATAGATTTGTCAGTACTGTATTTTGATTTGCTTTCATGTTTTTTTGCAAACATGAGTAAAATTGCAGCACTTGAATGAGACGATTACGTCCTTACCCAAGCTGTATACCATGCCAATAGGATTTAAAAAAAGACAAATCAACCGATGACCTTTCGTGAGATATAGCAGTGTAGTATACAGTGTGTGTATAATACAGCGTGAGTAAAATATTTATAAAAGATAAGGGAATTATTGGAGTGAAATGCAGTTTGCATGGTAAGTATTGCCAGCAATGGAGTTCTTTGACGAGAGGGACATTAGCTTAAAAATTATAGATAAGTGGAGCTGTCACCAATGAATACCCGAGAATTCTTACACCTCATTATTTACAATGATGAGGTGTAAGAATTCACGGGTATTCATTGAAGATCCGTCCAACCGGACGTGCTGCGCCATGCACTCGCGGCTGTTGTTACTTGATTGAATTTTACCCCAGTTTTTAAAATTCCAGATAAATTACTTTCAGAGGGCTGTATCTCGTGAAGGATTGCATAGATCATCATTTGGCATTTTACTCCTGTGGGCATGGTCTACAGCTCTGATAGGTTCCAATTGCCTCTTTCAGAGATGCAATTTTTCCACGTTTTGCGTGATAGATATTATTTTGGTCTTGATCGATTTGATAGTTTCTGAGTAGATGACATTGATAAGATCAAGTTAGCAGTTATGTAATTGTAAAATGAAAATCCCAAATCTTTTAATACGTATTTTTTTAGCCATCGTGTTAAATATATTTTACAACAAAGAATTTTTACAGAATGAATTTTGAAAATAATTCAAATGAATCATTTTATTTTTCAGCTCGTTCGTTAATGTTGCATTGCTCATTAAAAATGCGCAAAGATGAAATTCAGCAATTAGTCACATTACCTAAAAAATATAAATTAGTTGTACCTAGGAAAATGGAAATAATATACGCTTTGCAGCATAAAATGGCTATTGGGAACAACTTATTAAAAAGAAGAGCCCTCACTGTAAGTTTTGAATAATTTTAATTATATTAGTCAGAAAATTGTTTAATTTTGTAGAAAGGTGGACCCACAAGGCTACAAGGGCTTTAANTTTTTATAAAATATTTCTGCACTTTTATGTATTTAAGATAAAGAATGATAGATCTTACTGCCAAATTAGTGGAAGCTCTTTCAAAGCTTTATAACTCCATACCAAAATTAGAAAACAAGAGAGATATAGATGAACATATTTTTAACGATTTTAGAAATGAAATGGATTCGGTCATCTTAAATCACCCAGCAAAAGTTGGTGAAACGTATTATTACGCATTGAAAAGAATGTATTGTTTACATAATAGAAATATTTACGTTCGTAAGTTGGTTGTATTTAAATATATTAAACATTTAAAATTATGTATTAACTTTTATTTACGTGTAAGTTGTGCATCTTAATTAAGCCTGTAGATAGTTTTTGATAGATTTGTCAGTACTGTATTTTGATTTGCTTTCATGTTTTTTTGCAAACATGAGTAAAATTGCAGCACTTGAATGAGACGATTACGTCCTTACCAAAGCTGTATACCATGCCAATAGGATTTAAAAAAAGACAAATCAACCGATGACCTTTCGTGAGATATAGCAGTGTAGTATACAGTGTGTGTATAATACAGCGTGAGCAAAAAGTTTATAAAAGATAAGGGAATTATTGGAGTGAAATGCAGTTTGCATGGTAAGTATTGCCAGCAATGGAGTTCTTTGACGAGAGGGACATTAGCTTAAAAATTATAGATAAGTGGAGCTGTCACCAATGAATACCCGAGAATTCTTACACCTCATTATTTACAATGATAAGGTGTAAGAATTCACGGGTATTCATTGAAGATCCGTCCAACCGGACGTGCTGCGCCATGCACTCGCGGCTGTTGTTACTTGATTGAATTTTACCCCAGTTTTTAAAATTCCAGATAAATTACTTTCAGAGGGCTGTATCTCGTGAAGGATTGCATAGATCATCATTTGGCATTTTACTCCTGTGGGCATGGTCTACAGCTCTGATAGGTTACAATTGCCTCTTTCCAGAGATGCAATTTTTCCACGTTTTGCGTGATAGATATTATTTTGGTCTTGATCGATTTGATAGTTTCTGAGTAGATGACATTGATAAGATCAAGTTAGCAGTTATGTAATTGTAAAATGAAAATCCCAAATCTTTTAATACGTATTTTTTTAGCCATCGTGTTAAATATATTTTACAACAAAGAATTTTTACAGAATGAATTTTGAAAATAATTCAAATGAATCATTTTATTTTTCAGCTCGTTCGTTAATGTTGCATTGCTCATTAAAAATGCGCAAAGATGAAATTCAGCAATTAGTCACATTACCTAAAAAATATAAATTAGTTGTACCTAGGAAAATGGAAATAATATACGCTTTGCAGCATAAAATGGCTATTGGGAACAACTTATTAAAAAGAAGAGCCCTCACTGTAAGTTTTGAATAATTTTAATTATATTAGTCAGAAAATTGTTTAATTTTGTAGAAAGGTGGATCCACAAGGCTACAAGGGCTTTAAGAAAAACCCCCTATTAAAATTTATTTATTTGAACATCTGTCATTTTTATAGACATTTATTCTGTTCCTTTAAATGAAACAGACTGTAGTGGAAACACTGAAAATTTTAAGAGAAGAGTAGGGCGCTACTGTATAGGAAGAAGGGAGGGTACTTCCCACAATATTCGTAAGTTACTTCCCACAATATTCGTAAGTTACATCGTCCCGTTTCTTCTACAGGCGTACTCTCGAGGGCCTGTCTATAGAACTACATACTCGAGCATTTGTGTCGAGTGCTAAGCATATGAGCATTTGTGCTTATTCATGCATGCCCATTAATTTTACTTTCCCGGCTGTTATTACATAACACGAGAAAGTATTGTAATTATGTAAAATTTTTCTCGTTGGATATTTTTCACATCTCCACATTTTGAAACCACTTGAACCTAGGAAACAAAATCTGGCGTGGTAACTTGTATATAAGAGGATTGATGCTATTAAATTGCGGCGTACGCAATTCAAGGAGTAAAGAGGTAGAATGACTCATCTCTCGTATCTCGAATGGGTTTGAACTTAATGAACATTTTAATTGTTATTGACATTTATAATATTTTCAAAAACTCGTCTCTACAATTAAAATTAAGCACTTTCTGCCTTTTTATAATAATTAATAATATAAAAGTTATTTTTTTACCACAGAAAATAGAGCAAAAGCATTTGCTAGATACTTTTTATTTTAAACTTTTTCTCATGACTTATTTAATTTTAGTTATTAAAATAAAAAATTAAAAAGGTTAAACATGGCATTTAATTGTTGTTTTCTTAGTAAAATTTGTTTTTATAGCTATATGAAGGCCTAGCATCAACCGTTCAGACAGCAAATTTATTGTTAACGTAAATTTTTTTTCTCGTAGGAATTATACGAAAATAGTCATTTCCTGTATTTAAGCGACAGAAAGAAGATGAAAGTTATCCTTACTTTAGTTATGATCGACAATATGGAATTACTCTTGAGAGGACAACTATCTAACATGGAACACGAAACTGTGGTATGAAGTTTATTTGAAAATCAAAAATTATTGTTATAAATCTTTATAATATTCATATATTTAATATTTTCAAGTTCAAACAGTTGGACGACCACTTTTTTAAACTTGTCCTACTGGATTTTGCCCTGAAATTCGATGCATTCAAAGCGGAATTTAAGTACTTCACCTTCTTTCCTTCAGTCAGCCAAGATTATAACGTTCGACAATTTGTAGAAACGTCTATTTTGTTCAACCAATTTAAAATAGTGGCAGATGAAGAGATAATAGATAAAATCAAGTTTAGCATAATCTTCAAAATACGTATGAAAAGTTTAAGTTCAAATTCCTCCTTTTACAAATTAACTGCTGGTATAATTTATTGCGTTATACATTCTTCTTAAATTTGTTTTTAAAATTAGATGACATTGAAAAAACATTTAAACCACTTCGAGACAAAGATAAAAATGAAGTTTATAATAAATTAATTAAAACGATAGGAAAACTTTTAAAAATGATACATGGACTAGATGTAAAAGAATTGAATGACGTGATATATAGCTTCGATTGTTACGATCCTAATTATGTTTACCGGCAATGTAAATCAGGTATGTAGAGATATTTATTGTAAAATTGATATAATAAGACTTAGAAATAATAGATTAATTTTAAAATATGTAATTTTTCCTCCTTTTTAACTTTCCTGTGGGCAATAAGTGGTCTTTTTCTTATATCCATCGTGAGGTAAGGAAAAAAGGGTAGGCCCCCTGTGTTTGGCCCCAGCGGCGGCCTTATCCATTGCGAGGCTCTGGGCGGCAGATCTTTGCGAGGCCCTTGTCTTTTGTGCAAAGTATGTAAATTGAAATAGTAGGAACTTCTTAATATTAATATATACTGTACTATAAATTAAATTTATTTTATTGTTATAACTAATAGCCAAGGATAAAATAAAAAGTTTTAAATATCAACTTTTTTCTACTTGGTTGTTGCGCGAGGCCCCTCCAAGAGCGAGGCCCCGGGCTGTTCGCCACCCCCTAAGGCCGCCACTGTTTGGCCCACATTATGACCCCATTTATATATATATATACTATTTCCACCCTGTGGGCACTAAGAGGGCCTTATATCGCGGCCGGATGGCCGAATAGCCAAGGATAAAATAAAAAGTTTTAAATATCAACTTTTTTCTACTTGGTTGTTGCGCGAGGCCCCTCCAAGAGCGAGGCCCCGGGCTGTTCGCCACCCCCTAAGGCCGCCACTGTTTGGCCCACATTATGACCCCATTTATATATATATATACTATTTCCACCCTGTGGGCACTAAGAGGGCCTTATATCGCGGCCGGATGGCCGAGCGGTCAAGGTGGCAGCCTACTGCTCTGGGGGATCCGGGATCGAATCCGAACGGGTCGAAAAATCCCCAGGAATTTTTCGGGGGTGGTCCATTCGGATATGTCGGGCCCCGTCCGTCACCACCCGGCAGCCCCATTGTGGGCCTGGCCGAATCCATAATGGGTTTGCAAAAAGAGGGCTTAGTGCCCACAGGGCGGAAAGAGTTAAAAAAGAGGACCTTATATAGCAGGCTCATTATGAATTCGGCCAGGCGCACAATGGGGCGACCGGGTGATGAGGGACGGGGCCCGACATATCCGAACAGACCTCTCCGAAAAATTCCTGGGGATTCCTTGACCCGTCCGGATTCGATCCCGGGTCCCCCAGAGTGGTAGGCTTCCACCTTGACCGCTCGGCCATCCTGCCGTTATGACCCAATTTTGGGCTTATGTGAGAATCAAGCCCACAATGGGCTGGCCGAATGATGGAACAGAACACACGTATACGGACGCGCTTTTTTACAACAGATCGTTATGTTATGTGAAATATTTTGTGACGTTTCAATTCTATTTTATTTCTCATTTGAAAAAGTTGAATGTAAAAAGTATAGGATGAAATAATAAAATACAGGAAAGATTCAACAAATGTAAGCAATTTTGAAAACGGAGAGTTGTCTTAATACCTTTGATTCCTTTTATGATATAAATTCTTGAAGTTGTTGCTCACTTTTGGATCCACTACTACGTCATGTATTCCTTGTATTTTACTTATTCATCTACATTAAAAAATATTATGACTAAAACAATATTTTTTGTTTAAGAGTTACGAGCATCTTCATTTCTAAATGATTGTAAACTCCTTAAGAATTGTAAGTTAGTGGTTTCGGAAGGCGTTTATAGATCAATGGCTCTTCGAAGAAATGCAAATAAAGTAAGTTCAGTTTTTTTAGTCTAAATCTTAAAATTATTTTTTTAAAATAATTAATTTTATTATATAAAATAGGAACTGATAACATACTCGATACCAAGTTACCATACACACGTTGCAAGAAATTCAATAAACTTGCTCTTAATTAGCAATATGGAGTTCATAAAAACTGCATTACCATGGACAAGATTGAGGAAACATGGCGTGGTATGTAATTAATTATTGACTTTTGTAATGTATTTATGGAGAAATTTATAGAAAATAATTTATATATATAAATATATTTATTTAAGTTCAAGTTTCTGGAAGATAACCTGTTTAAAATGGTCTTAATCGATTTCGCCAAGGCATATGATGTACGTTCAAAAATTATTCCTTTGACTTATGGAAATGTTATCATAGAAATGTTAGGAGTAGACTTTATAGGTTTGAATGCATTTTTTCTTGGCGCCTATTGTTCAATAAGAAGATTGCACAGATTAAAAATTAAAATTGAATGTTTCGAATTATTGAAGATTTGGATTTTTTTAAGAGAAGGTAAGACTATTCAAATAAACATTGTTTAATTAAGCAATATACAGTAAAACCTTCAAAAAATGGCGTAGTTTGGAGATTATTTTGTACACAATTTTGTTCAAAAATGTTTCGTGATTAAAAACGGCCACTGTTTAGAATTGGCAGTTATTGGAGGTTTATTTGTATATACAGTTTATTAGAATTTTTAATTTTTGGCGCTAGTTGGCCTTCATTTGTAATAAAATAAGGCTTATCACGTCCTCTTTTCAACTCACTTCGATTCGATTTCTGAACATTCGATCTTTGTATCAAAGTGTAATATACTGTTGAGATTGAAGAGAGATTTGCGCGATTTATTGCATACAATTTACACGTACTGTACATATTATATGTATTATGTAAATTTTATTACAGGACCACTATTATATAAATATAAGGGCAGTGAGTTAATAGAACTATATTTTTAAAACGGATAAAACAGGTTTGAATAGCTGCATGTTCCAAATTTAATAAGCCCTTAAAATATATCTCGGCTTTCTGTTTAATGAAAGACTGCGTGGCCTAGTAAAGCGGCTTTAATTAATACAGTTAGATAAGCAAGTCAATGATACAGACCATTTCATTTGAAACAGACTATTTTATGGTTTGCTTATCCAGCTGTATTAAAGATTCTCTTCCAGGCAACGTGCCCAAAGACATGACAGTTTGTCACATTCGAAGTATCATTAGGCCAGTGGCGCTGGAGTACCACAGCCTTATGGTACTCACGAATTTGAATAAGGGGGCCCCGTGTACATTTTTTCTTTGGGGAATTTTTTCTTATAAAAGGTTTGGGGTTCCCTGTTAGTGGGAGTCTCGGACGATTGCCTCTTTTTTGCCTGTAGGATAACGTTCCACTGATTAGTTCGCTTTCGGATCGTGCGAAGTGAACAATGACACTTCACACCATGGATACTTGTACTGTGAAGTGTCTGTGTGGCGTGAAGTGTAGCCTCGCAATACCCTGCAGCTTATTCGGCCAACATTCAATGCCCTAGTTTTATCCATTCGGAGAATCATCCGAATCGAGAGAAAGGAGCCTTATAGTCTGCAAGTATTTCAGGGCATGTGAGATACCTTTTTCTATAAGCCCAAATTTCTTTTAAAAAACTTATCTATCTTACCCAGCATTAAAACCGTTTAATTTTATATTTGAGTTTCCCTCCTGTACGAGATTTTGGTAGGACCTTAATCTCTCAACTGTATTTAAAGTTATGCTAAAATGTGGCAAAACTACATTTCGAAATGAAAATACTTAACAAATTTTTCATGGGGGTGGTTTAAGATTACATTTTTAAAATGGGCAATCGTAAAAGGTAACCATTACAGGGACGTTGCGTGCGTGCGAGTGTGAGTGTATCAGCTCTCATTCTTAAGTAGATAAAATTTGATATTTTAAGAATTATATTTTTATGTTAAACACAGATAAACGGAAACGTTTCATAAGAATTCGTCGACAATACGAGAAAGAATTAATTGAATTCAGTCCGAAAAATAAACTTAGAATACAGGAAGTTTTGAATGAGTTATCATTTACTGTTGACAGATACACTGAAAAATTCCGAGAATTGTGCAAACATTTGCATTGTTATGATATTAGAGATTTACATAAGGATTCTCATAGAGGTAAGTGAATTTTTATTTTGCAATTATCTATATAATTTATTGATTGAAAGAGGGTTTCAATTTGTCGGACTTTGAGTAAATGGCTGGGGATAAAAATATAATTCAGATATCAAAGCTCTTATCCTGTAGACGATGCCGCTGAAGACAGATTTCAGAAAGGTACAATGGTTCAGAAGTGGCAAAGGTACCGTACATGTTAAGTCTATGGGGCAAACACTGCTGTTAACTTTAGCCCGAGTAATTTTTTGGTGTTTTGCAGTTTCATTATTGTAAATACTGAGGTCAATAAATGTACATTTTAGTTACTAAGACCATTGTTTTTAGAACCCTCTCCCAACTCACCTCACTAACCCTCCACCCTCAGAAAGGCCCAAGCAACGCAGGGCATACGCAGCTAGTTTTGTATAATGTAAAGAGGTCGAAGTGTTCAATATTGAGGTTTTCTCCGTGCCTGGGGAAAAATCCTCAGTTCTCCTTCCCTGTCGACGGTCTTGGTGCAGAGTGTGACCACACGCAAGCGCGTTCTGTAAGGGTTCCCAATAACATTCCCAATTAAAAGTATTATTTAAATGACGAAAAAACAAAAATGCGACAAAACATTGTTGAAAGCAAACTTCCAACGATTCAAGTGTTAACACTTGCTTTACGTCATTTAGGTCTGTGTGCGCGCTCTTGTTGTACTTCTAAGGGGTTCAAAAAGTAGGGCTTGCACGTGGGGGCGATATACCCTTGCGGTTACTCATAATTAATAGAATACAAAAGTAGTTTTTGTGATAACACCTTATCGCCTTGGCCATCCAGCTGCATGTTCGTTGATATTATCAATAGACAATACTTGTAATTTTATTGATTTTATCAATAAATGGCGCTAATATAATGCTTCAGCAGTTCCATCTATTAACGGTTCGGTCAAATTTTAAATACGGCATCATTTTCGTTTCTTTTTTATCATTAATCTCAAAAAAGTCTTATACGAATGCTGAATTGAATTTCGAAATTTGCTCTATTTGTTTTCTATTTTGTTCGTTTTTCTAATAACAATGCTTTAAATCAATTGTGTACGGGTCGTGGTCCTCTTTCAAGCCATGTACAGGAGCTGTGCTATTCGAAAAGTACGTTTCTTAGGGTAATTGGGATTTTCACATGAGTTTAGAAGAAGATACACGAAGAATAATGGTTATAGTGAATTAATTGATCTATATTTCATTTATTTTGCTCTTCTCTGAGACAAAATCCTACTGGTTTACTTGCTAAGGAATTAACTCAATACAGGAAGTTAATTTTCAAAGTTAGGCTAAAAAAAGAAAGCACTTTGAACTGGGAAGTTGTAAGTTTATCTAAGGACTTATAATGTTTGTTTGCAAGTATCAGAAGTTATTTCCTCTATGCCCTATGGTTTCAGTTTATCTATTAAATAAACAATCTGAGTTTGTATTTTTGAAGCTTATATCATTGTAATAAGTCCTATATAAATCTATTTATAAAAACGAGGAAGTAAAAAATTTACTATATTCACATCTGTACTATTGAACACAATATGAAGTTTAACTTCGTAGAGGGGTTTGTACTAGATACTCGAATATATATGAATGTATTAATTAAACTATATAATTCTGTAGCATTACCGGCTTTCTATCTAGTTAAATAAATCCAATTTCTCTTAATACGGGGCAAATAAATGCGTTAAAACGGGGTTGTCGAATAAATGTTTTTATTGGCAATCACGTTTAAGCGAATATTGACATTAATTATGACGTTACTTTGAAGTTCAAGGTCACGATTCATTGAGATTAAATAAACTGATTTATAATCAATTCTACTGAATAATATAACATTTTAATATCTACAAATTTAGTTTCCAAGAATCCAAATGAGAAGAAACTCTGAGCACTTCATGGAATTCTATGGATAAATGCTTGATAATCATGGTATTTCAAATTTTAATATATGATTAATTTCAATGAATATACGAAGTATATTATTTAAAACAATGTTTTTTTTTTTCTTCCTTTGCAGACATGTTTTCTATTCAAGAAACTCGAGAGATATTACAAGCCTTAAAGTCTTGCTAAATTTCTACGAAATTTGTTTTAATGTTTTAAACTATTATTTTTTTTACTTTTATATATATTTTTTTATCGTAATTAATAGAGGTTTTTCATTAGAATATTAATTAGACGAAAGAATTTAAGGCTATTCAATATTTCAACTATTTATTGCTGTACATTTTATGAAAAGTTACATATCAGATCTTCAATGTAAGTTTATAAATAATATTTTATTATAGATGTGTAACACAATAAAACTTTGAAAAATTATGAATACAATTTATCTATGTATATAAAAAAATAGAACGTATATGTCTGTTCTCTATACACTTCTGAACCCGTTTGATCGATCATCGATCGCGAAATATAATCGCTAGAAAATCAGAAATAAAAATTATAACTTCAGTTTTCCATGCAAATCAACACAATGGCAATTTTCATGGTAATTCCTGATGACTACTTGTTAAGCTTGAAAGTGCTTGATTACTTTTTAATTTTATTTTATTTACTACTACATTAAAAGTATTATTTTCTTCTTTATATCATAGTGGAGTTAACTTTACAGTTATCATAAAAACTTGGTACCATCTTTGTAATAAATAAATCACTGGTAATTTCAGGAAGCCAATTTTATTACTTTGTAGGATCCTCAAAAATTACCATGCAAATGAGTAGATATGCAAAAGCAATGTGTGACATATCTTTGAGATCTCATTTATGTAAATTAAGACAAGAGCAATAAACGTACCATGTGATTCAAATCACTTACAGGATCCTCAAAAATTCTATCCAAGTCAAAATATTGGCACGAAAATAAAAGATTCACATAAACAGTGACGTGAATTAAGTTGTGTATCAGCATTGAAAAAAAAAGCATCAGAGATAATTTATAATATATCTGATAAGTGAAGTGCAAAGTTGAAACCTCATCATTTTCAAAAGAATTTTGACAGAAATAATCAATAGATTTATTTGTCAGAAGATAGAACTCTTTCGATGGCTTCTGTATCCAAATTACAAGGTATAAGTGTTTATAAATCTAATTGCAATACAATAGAGTGTGAAAATTAGGTATTAATAACAATTTTTGTAATAATTACTTTTGAAGCTTCAAGTTTTTGATCATTTAGTAAAGCTGAAACAGCCTATTTTATTTATTTTCAAGGATTTAAAGTGATGGATGTAGATGAGCTTTTTCAAGATTTTAGTAAAAAAGAAAGAAAAGATTATACTTCTTGGAATGAAAATGAACTGGAAACCTTCAGAAATATTATTATAGGTAAGAGATTTATAAACGTTCAATTAATCAAATCATTTCGTGGTTAAATTATACGAAATGCAGGATGGCCCTAAAGTTATCTGATAAATGCAGAGGCTAAACTGCAACTAACTTTGATAATTTTATAAAACCATGCTTTCTCGATTTATATTTAGAAGTGCAACAAGAGAACACGCACAAACTGTTAACTGACTTTTGAGCCACCCAGCATATGCATTCAGATATGTACTGTACATATAAGTAATTAGTTTCAATTAATTAATTCCATGCATCTTGCAGAGCAGAACATAAATTGTCCATTAGATGACATGTTCCTTCTGAGTTTCCTCAGAGCTAGAAAGTTCGAAAGAGAAAGAGCATTGAAACTATTAAAAAATTATTTATCATCAAGACAAAAGAATCAAGATGTATTTGGAGATTATAGTCCATTAGCTATGAAGAAATACCTTGATATGAAAGTACATGGATATTTTACTCATACTGATGATGAAGGGCGAATTATGGGAATTGGTAGATGCCGTAAGTATAGTAAAAATTACAATTAAAATTATAATAGTAATTCATACAAAACTTTTAAGAAATAGCATTACGCACATCTGTATATTATTTATATTGGAGGATTGTTCATATTATATAAATGTTACCTTTAAACTGATATATTTTATTAAAAACAAAACATACAGTACAGTAAATGCTTAAATCTTATATTCTCATATCAATCATTTCATCAATAATTATATAATAAAATACAGTTGTAAAGAATTAAACTTAGTATCCGAAGGGGCATTTATTCCATTCGCACTTCAAAAAATGACTTCCCTCTATTGACACTTGTAATGTCTGATTTTTCAGAACTATTTGTATCTTATTTGTAATTTTTCATAAGATTTGCCTAGACTAGACAGTCATTATAAATACAAGATAAGTTTTAATATCAAGATTTAGATATAAATTGCTAAATCTTTGGACACTGATCAAAGTAGATATACACTTCATAAAGAAATACAAGTGATAAAATGTTAAGATCTACATACAATATTTTATGTCATTAGTTTAATGACAGTTCATTGACCATGTTAGGAGTCTTCTATGAATATTCTTTCATATTTAATGAGCTATAAGTCTTTAATATTAATTTGAGCATTGGGTTCCATTGGCATTTGATCATATGTTAATGTTATAGTAGCATTGTTACATTATTATGTATTTATGTTTACTGAAATCTATCGTATTTCTATTTACAGCTTTTCAATTTTGTATAAAATTAGAATTTCATCATATATTTTTGTTAATGCTATTTTTTTATCTTTCAAAATGGCCACAATATATATCTTCAATGACAGCCAATAAAATTAATAAAAACAAAAAATGGACTACATACGGTATTTACTTTGGAATCTATGAAATGTGTGTTTAGTAACATCTGTCCTAAAAGCTAATCTTGTTTGTTTAATCATTGACAATAATATAACTAAATGTTCATTATCAATGAGATATCACTTATTTTCATTACCATTTTATCACAAATATGTAAGAGAATTTCTAACCAAGTGCACCTCACTAATTGCTTATCATTAGATTCAAACATCAAGATACATATTGACATCTTAATGAAAATAAACTATTTACTTTCCATATTTTGCAGATGATTAGCCATATTATAACACACAGCATAAGATTAAGTATCATTTTTTAAAAAAAATACACTTTCTTTTGTGATAAATTTTTGGAAATTGAATCTTAGAAGCTATAAACACTATGGCCTTAGTTTTTACTTGATACTACTACTGCTTGTAGTACTGTACATTAAGAAAAATACTTGATACAGTTACTAATTATTTTGACTAAATTAAAAACTCTATTCTAAATTTAGCTATTATGCTCACTAAATTGTCACACACAAAATTCAATTGACAAATTAATTTTTTGCTTGAATACAGAATTTGTAATGTAGCCTGAAAATAGCCTGATAATTTGGCTTTAATATTTTAATTTGTTCTTTTTTTAAATTGAGAATGGTCAAATTTTGTTGAAAACATTTATTTTATTTAATAAAAAGTTGGCTTCCTGAAATTACCAGTCATTTATTTATTTCCAAGTTTTTATGATAACTGTAGACTAAAGTTAACTCCACTACGATATAAGGAAGAAAATAATACTTTTAATGGAGTAGTAAATACTAAAAATTAAAAAGTATTCAAGCACTTTCAAGCTTAACAAATCATCAGGAGTGTAAAGAATGTTTCTGTTGTTACAGAAGATTGTATGATTGTCATTATAGTAATCATGATGTTACTATATTACAANAAGAAAATAATACTTTTAATGGAGTAGTAAATACTAAAAATTAAAAAGTATTCAAGCACTTTCAAGCTTAACAAATCATCAGGAGTGTAAAGAATGTTTCTGTTGTTACAGAAGATTGTATGATTGTCATTATAGTAATCATGATGTTACTATATTACAATAGAACACAAATTGAAGGATTATATAAATAAATGAAATACTTAATATTATAGATTTTGAAAATTTACGTAAAAAAAACAAGCACCTTACTGGCTCAGTTTTTTTTGTAAATTTATGTAACAATAGTAACATTCTTTGAGTTCAAAATAACTTGAATGTTAAGTTTATAACTCCATTAAAAGCAATAGTTTCTTCTTTACAATAAATTTATTCTATTGTAGAGGTCTTCTTTCAACTACGAAAGATAGAATCTTAATGTGGATTTCAATTGAAATTATCAGTTCCACAATAACCCAATTATAGCTATTTTATCAATTCAATTATGTAATATGATCTTTTCAAATTTTTAATTATCAAAATTGATGTAAAGAATTGATAATTAAGTGTTACTCATTGAAAAACATTATTATATCTGTTAATAATTACTCATAATTAAATCCAGAAATGTTTACGTATAGAAATTATATATAGTTTTGTTTCCCTTAGCTTATTGGGATTCTTCAAAAATGTCTTTCAAACTTATTATAAAAGGTCTCCTGCTGTTCTTAGATGCAGGATTAACAGGACATTTACTTCAAGTTAATGGTTTTGTATTGATTTTGGATGCTAAAACATTATCATGGAGACATCTTTTGCACCTAACACCGAGTACAATTCATGCCATAATTTCTTTATTATTTGTAAGTAAAAATTCACTTATTAATTTATAATATACTTTTTATTATAAATATATTGTGTGTACATATTTCATTTCAGCAATCTCTCCCAGTTAGATTTAAAGCAATTCATATAGTTAATATTGGAAAATTTGTACATGCATTTTATATGGCATTCTACCCATTTGTTCCATATAAGATAAAGAAAAGGGTAAGGATAGTGTTGTCCAAATATATTCAATTAACCATTCATTAATATATAAATTTTTTAAATGTTTAGATCCATCTCCATAGTTCTGGTATAGAATCTTTACATAAATACATTGATCCTCGACATCTTCCGGCTGATTATGGAGGAGAATTACCTCCATTTGATCCTACTGAATGTAATAAAAACTTGATGAAATTTCAAGAATTTTTTGAAAATCGTCAAAAGTATTATAGTGTTGTATAGAATACAAAATTTTTCTAGTAAAAATCATTGAGGAGAACTTTTTTAAAATACTCAAAATAAGATTTATAGATTTTAACAATAAATAATTTGTGTAATTAACAAAGTTCCTGTATGTTCCATTTTCAAAATATTCAATATGTTTTGAAGTGATTTCACCCAACTTTCGTAAACTGGAAACCATTGCATGGAATTTAAGCTTTAGTTATAGTTATATATATGAGAAAGTTTAGCTTTAATTGAAGAAAATTTATAGATATAACAATTCAATTTTGCTTGCGTGTCATTTGCAATATCTATATCTACAATTATCTTGTGTTCCACAATCAATGATAATTTTTATCAAGTTCTGCATTCAATCTATATCATTTCAATGGTGCAAAAGTTTAGATTTTAGAACGAAGTTGGATAATTTTATATATTTTTCATGACTATAACATAGTAGAACAGTAAATCATGTGCTATTTGGAGTTGAGATATCTTGAAATGATTTATCTCAAAGTTCAATCAAAAATCATTCTACTTTATAGAAATTAAAAAAAAAAAAAAATTACAATTGTTTTGTTTTAAATACTCTAAAATATTGATTTTCTATTCTGTAAAAGGAATTATTTTATCATATAAAGAGATAAACATGAGCGTAAAATTAATAGTTATTTATACTCAGAATTTATTGCACTGTAAACTAAAATAAATAAATTTTAGAGATATGATGCTTTGAGAACTGCACAGTTATGATTGTATGTTACAAGGCATTTGAATAGCTTTGCTTAGTAAATATTAACGACACTGTTTATAATTGATACGATCACAAAACCTGTTTTATAATTAGGAAGGAAATTTTGATGCCGAAAAGTAAATGTAAGCAACAGGAATAATTATCATTTAAATTTAGGAAATGATTTTTGACAACAAAAATTTCTTAGCGTAATAGGCATTCAAGAACTATTCACTGCTTATCACCTTATTAAAAGTTTGTAAAGTGATGATGTAATGATGTTCACAGTACAGTAATTAGCATATACATTGTGTAAATATTATCAATGCATTTTTAAACTTGATGCACAAGATAGAAATCAAATTCATAACACTTGTGATTGTGAATCTACTTTATTTATGTGTTGTTCATTAAATTTAATTTAATGTCTAGTGAATATATATTTCTTATTTTCTCTTCCAGACTAGACATACACATCTTTTTATAAACAATTTCAATTAATTTGATTTTTTGGAAAGTAATTCCATCCATTTTGCACCAGTGGGATACTCGTACATTTCTAAAGAATCCTTTTTCATCTCGGCACTGTAACCTGGTTCCTAAAATATATAGAAATTTTTAAAACAAGTTTTCTATCATCATCGTTGTTGTAGTTCACTGTATTAGGTTTTTTTGATCAATTTGTAATAGTTATTAGTTAGAAAACATTGATCTATTTATGTAAATGAAACAAAGAAAAAAATAAGGTTATGACTGTGTTTACTTTTAGCAATTATTATTCAAAGTTACATCTGAAAATCTAAAAGTTCAGAACAATTTCCAATATGTGTATTATTACTTTATGTTCTTAAAATTTAACAAGTTTTCTTACCTTAGGAACTAAATAATTAGCATCCTTCACTTTTATAGGAGCCTTGAAATGTTCATGTAGATGATCCACATATTCAATCATCCTATTAAAGTAAATTCCCAACTGTAATAATCTGAATTTGTTTCTATTAAAATAGTGCTTGAATGAATAATATAATGACTCAAAATAAAATCAGCCTTTCCAAATAATATTTATATTGATCTCTCTTAATTTTCATCAAGAATTACTAAAAACAAATTTCCTTGTCATTTAATGCTCTTGTCTGAGAATTTCCTAACATTCGTTTTATCCGAGGAAAAATTTTATATAAAGAGCTAGTCAGTGTTGGCCTGAGGCAAGTTTTAGGATGGAGGGAGATCCTATTATGGCACCCAGGGGTGGAACCATTCATGCGCATCTCAACAGATAAGGCCATTCACATACTGGCCACATGCTTGCAATTAAAATAATGAAAAGTGAAAAAAATATTTTTTCCTTTAATTTTCTTTACAACTGAGGTGCCCCCTAGGACTTAGGGTAAATGGAGCAGTCGCTCCAGGTGCTATGACTCTGGAGCTGAGCTAGTGTTCGAAACAAATTATATTTTATTCAAATTAGCCAAAAGTGAAATTTCTTATAATGACAAAGGTGTACAGGAAGTATGAGAAATACACATACATAGTATATAGAAAATAAGCTTCATATTATAACTGAAATTTCATTACAACAAACTTCAGATGCTCCAAAAATGTTTGTTAAAATGAAAATTCCTATGTATTTATCATAGTATTCACATATGAAGCAAACATATACATAAAAATTAAAAAAAAATGATATTGGGCTTTCAGATGTTCATATATTTTTATAACAAAACCAAACAATTGTTGGATTTAAATTGGGCTACTTTACCACTACTATAAATAATTAAATACTAGAGGTAGTGTTAGGCACTGAGTTGTTCCAAGTTGATGCTATAAGTAACTGCAGATGGTTATTAAATTAAATATGTCTGGAAGTGAGGCATCGGATGGAGGTCGGGTAGCATAACTGGCAATGCATCTGCGGGTTTTTGTTTTGTTTGGGCAGATTCTTTTCTTCCAGAATATTCTAAATTATTTAATAAATATTAATTTAATTATAAATATTAGGTGCCATCTCATTAAATTTAATGTCTACCTCTAATACCAAATTACTCAGTATTTAATTATTAATAGCAAGGGTAAAGTAGCCTGATTTATATCCGAAATTTCATTTGATTTCACTAAAAAATGTATGCTAAACTCATGTAAATAAATAAATTATCAATTTAATTTACAGCTCCCAATAATAATTTTCCTATACTGGACAGAGTTAACTAGGAAGAGTATGGTGATATCCCCTTAGTACCATCTTATCCTCTCTCTTTAAGTGAAAAATAAGATAAGAAAATTAAAACATAGGCATAAATGATTGTCCTTATACCTGTCTACAATAACTTGTGGCTCTTGCTGAGATTAGTACACCTGCTACTCATTAGTTTCTTCCAAGTTCATCCCGCAAAATGTAATAGTGAAGATGATGAAAAGAAGTTGTAATTGAAGTGAAAATTGCAGAAATTCTATTACCATGGGACTGCAGAAAAGGAACATTAAACTGAAAGTTGTTTTAGAAATATATCATAAAAGATTTTATTGTGAGTTCTTACGGAAGTTGGAAAAAATCTAAATTCATTATCACACAAGGTTTATAAAGTACAGTAGAATCTTGTTATAATAAACCTCTAAAAGCCTGATATTTTTGTAATAAGCCAAACGATTGCTAAATTTTCGAGATACTTTACTGCTACTATTAATGATTAAATATTATGTAATTTGGTACTAAAAGAATGCATTATGGGTAATTTCTTATTAAATTTAATAATTATAATTAAATAATTTATAATATTCTGGAAGAAAAAAGTCGGCCCAGAGCAGGACTCAAGCCTGTAACTCCCACTTTCCATGCAGATGCATTGACAGTTACACTAATTTAATAAGAGATGGCACTGAACACCTCCCTCTAGTACCAAATTACATAATATTTAATCATTAATAAACAGTAATGATAAAGTAGTCGATAAAATCTGGCACTCATTTGGCTTACCACTGTACTTTGCTTCAAAATTAAAACTATCAGGTCAGTCCAAAAGTTTGTGCATATTTTATGACTTTGAGAAAAATCTTGTTTTGCTGTTAATTAAGTGATGAGAATGTTACAAATGCAGCCAAAAAATTAAATACTGTTCATAATCAAACTGTAATTAGTGTAAGGACTGCGCAGAAGTGGTTTGAAAGATTTAGAAATAATGATTTTAGTGTGGAGGATAAGGCTCGTACTTGAAGACCTATTGACTTTGATGATGATGCTCTCTCTGCACTAGTTGAAGTAGAACCATCTTTAACAGTTGATGAAATTGCGGAACGTTTAAATTCATCCTATGGAACTGTTCATAGACATCTACAACAAATCGGAAAAGTTTCAAAGCTAAGAAAATGGATACCACATGAACTGTCAATAGCTAACTGACAACAACGTCAACTGCTCAACTCAAAAGCTTCAACTGGGAAATTTTAACTCATCCACCATATTTGCCAGATGTTGCTCCCAGTGATTATCATCTTTTTCGGAGTTTGCAGAATTTTTTAAAAGGAAAAACTTTTGAGGATGAGAACAATGTAAAAAAGGCTATTTCTGAATATTTTGATTCAAAACCGAAATCATTTTACAAAGACGGGATTAAAAAGCTACCATGAAGATGGCAAGAAATTGTACAAAATAATCGTGAATACATTATAGATTGAAAGAAGATTTAATTAAAATTTTTGTTGCTTTTTTTGTAGATAAAAAATGTGCACGAACTTATGGACTGACCTGATAGTTTATCTACAATACCTATTATTAAAATCAATTACCTATTTTCTAAATTTCCACTCAAGCAAATATAATCCCACATTGCAACATGCTGAACTAGTTCACAGAGACCTACACCTCCTGCATGAGGACATACCGGAACTGAATATTTAAAAGAGAAAGAAAGAAAAAAAATTCATTTTCCAATTCAAATGAACTTCTAAAAATTTATTTAAAATTTACTTACTTCCAAATTTTGCAGCCATAATATAGACTGCTATTACTTCGTTAACACCACCCAATCTGCAGCAATCAATCTGACAGAATTGTAAGGCTCCTGCCTGCATAAACTGTTTAAACATTACCCTGTTTTGACAATGTTCACCTGTTGCTACACCAATTTTCAATGGATTTAATGCCTAAAATTTAATTAATTGTTTTCATTCTGTTTTCAAAATAATCTGTTTTTGTACAATTAAGTTTTCTTATCATATGAGATTTTATTAATTTAAGACTCAAGAATATGTCAAGTTTTTAAAAAAAATGTATTTTAGTAATGCATGCAATTCTCATTTCAATGCTCTACAAGTTAATTAAAACATGAAAGTATAAGCAGGATATCAGAAAACAAAACATATAGTGTTTTTCATAGCCTTTTTGGTGGTTATAACAAGCATTTATTGCCAATAAATCTATTCAAAAACAAGCTGTTTTGGCACTAGAATGAATTGAAAAATTCCATACAATTGAAATAAAAACAATGCTATCATATCCTAAATTATATGTAAACTATAGCCACAATGGGGCAGCTGGGTGGTGGTGAGTGAGGCCTGACATATCTGCACATACCATCCCTAAAAGTTTTTGACCTGTCTAGATTCAATCCCAGGTCCCCAGAGTAATAGGTTGTCATCTTAAATTCTTGCCATCTGGTTGTCCATAGCTTTGATTTTCAGTTTTTCAATTTTCATTGCTGTCATGGGTTAATTTCTGCTGCTTCTGCAACTCAGAAATTCCATTTGCAATTTGGCAATTTCCCAATTTTGCTAAACATCAAATTGCTTTTATCTCTCTTTTTTTCTTCAAGGGTTAGGTTTTGTTTATGAGACATTTTGATAGTGAGTTAACATATAGCTGGTAATTTCCATATTTGCAGAATAATGTTTTAATCAATGAGAAATACAAAAGAAAGGTACAATAGTATATTCAATGAAATAAAGAAAAAAAAATCATTGTCCACGAGAAGCTGTGATGCCATTGAGACCACGAGCAAACATCACAGGGTGACCGTAAACAGTCCTAATTGTGCACCAACTGGTTTGAAATGTTTTTAAATGTTAAAAATAAAATTTAAAATTTAATTAATTAATCTTCTTCTTTCCATTTTTGAAATTTAATCTAATAATACATGCTTTTGATTAGAATAAACAGGAAGTGGCACAATAAAGTTCTAATTACCAAGAAAATTTTATATTGATTTAAATAGGAATCAGATGGAGACTAGTGTCTAGTTTGAATTAATGAGAATCTACCTTATATTCAAGGCATTTAAATCACATTAAATATATTTAATCTGAATTTTCTACTTGGAAAACAATGATGATATATATTTTTCTGTGTGTATTCTAAGAATTATTTTTGCATTTTTTTAATTGATGATAGTAACTAATGTCTGATAATTAAAAAAAAACTAATGTATTTTGAAAATGGCATATTATATGATCATTTTATCAGTATATCTGTTCAGAATATATTTGTTAACAACTTCACACTGAAGCAAGATATTATATTAAAGCAGTGTTTTCAACCTTCTTTTTGTCACGGTACCTTTTAATAATTTAAACATTTGGCGGCGCACACTGTTACTTCAGTAAGTACCACAGAACAACTGGTGACGTCATAACAGTGATTTTTAAATGTGGTTGGTTATTTAGGTCACATTTTCTAAACACCTTGGTAACTACAGGCAGTTACTGGTAACACCAGTTACAATTTCCAAACGTGCCCTAGGAAGGCAAAACTGATTGAACTACTCGTCTGACATCACTTATGTATGAGTATTCGCAGTGGTGGCATATTTGAAAAATTTCGTGGCACACTAAAGTGCCGCAGAAATTTTTCAATTGGTTGAGAATCACTGCATTACAGAATAATTTTTGTTGCCTGAATGTACTGGTTTGATCTTTGTAATATCACAGTATTGTGCCAAGTTTTAAGATATCGCATTAATAATTCACACATACAGATCAGAAAAAATTAATATTACCTTAGCTATAGTGGCATGTCCTAAAATGTCATCAGGACTTGTTGGTTCTTCAATCCATAAAAGATTAAATTCTTTTAGTTGTTTCATCCAATTAATTGCTTCATTAACATCCCAACATTGGTTGGCATCAACCATCTAAAAGAATATATTTTTATAATTAAAATATTAAAACTTAGGTTATACATTGAATTTATTTGATTATTTTCATTAAATCTTAGTTATCTAACTCTACTTCCTCCATAGAAACATAACATTAAAACACTCAGTTAATTTCATTTTTTTTTTCATTCGAGTACTTTCAAAACTCATCATCAAGATGTATTCAAGTGTAGCTGCCAAGGAAGCAAGTGCAATATATGAGTAAATGATAGCTACGGTTACAAGAATTATATTTTTGTATTGGCTACATGAATGCGTATTAGAATATTAACATTCAAATTACAAATTACTAAATATTATTAAATATATTTACATTAAATGTCTGTCATTTGTGAATTCAAGAAATCTGAAGACTGTCTTGTCTTTAATTAATAATATTAAGTAAATATAAGATATGACATTATAGAAAAAGATTTGTTAAATATAATTTTAAGCTGAGATTATAAATTGACATAATACACCTAATTCAATTTCAGACATTTCAGATTCAATTTTTCAATAGTTTCTTGGAGAAAACACAAAATTTAAATGAATTAAAGATGTGTCTAGTAGATTTTCATGAAATTAAACTACCTAATAAAACATAAATCATGAATATGAGAAGAAAATAAAGATCAAATCAAAGCTTTTCATTTAACCAGAAGACAACTTGAGGGCACTTCATATTACTGTTATCAATAACATTAATCTAGAGTCATAATGCTTATTGATACTCAAAATAATTAAGAAACTCCAAAATACATAAAAAGAAAACAATAAATGCTTTAATGGAATAAAGTATTTTAATATTTTTTCCTTTATTGATATTCTCCAAATGCAGCAGCAAACTCCTGCTTTTATGACTTAACTGACTTCTAGAAAAGTGTATATTTAAATTTATGGAACAGAATGTAGAAGATATTGGTTCTAGTCCCATAAATACAACTCTAATTATACAATATCACATTGAGATGATCAGCAAAACAAAACAATATTGCATTTCATAAAGTATAATAGAAAATTTAATCAGTTGTAAAAGTGGAGAGTCATAAAATTAGTAGTAGTAGTAGTAGTATAGCTCNCAAATAGATGTATATCAAATGTGGACTGTATTCATTATTATTTGGTAAAACAAAACATACTGTAAACTAAAAAAAAAAAAAAGGCTTTAATAGAGATCCTTTTATTGCCAGGCCTTTATGACTTATGTAAACAGAAGTTTGAATTGTTTCTATTTTAATCCCCGCAAGATGTTAGAGACATTGATTTTTAGAAAAAAAAATCATCAACGCCACAGGCCAGACAGGAAGCCTTAATGGACCATATCCATCCTTAAGGCTGCCAGTTTACAACCCGTTTTATACAATAAATATAAATAATTAAGAAATGTGATTTCAGTGTTAATGTAATAAATGCCAATATCAAGAATTAAATTTTGTTTAATATCTAATAATTTGTAAATATCATTTTACTTTATCAGTTCAGATTTTTTAATAGAATGTTACTTCAAATTCCTTAGAAATTTTGAAAGGCAATGAAGAAGGATAGTAATTAGCTCCTAATTGTCCAGGAACTCTTAATTAGAATAAATGAGTAAATGTACAAAATGTATTATTCTACTATGAAACTTATAACAGATTTATCAAGTGAATCTCCAAACTAAATCTTTATCATTTCAGACTGGAAAACAGAGAAATATCATTTAAAACAAATTTTCTTACTTAATCTTCTTTCAAAGGCTTTCTGGTAATGAAATCTATAATAACAACACTAGAAAAATAAATTCTTATGATAAGTTTCAGGAATAATCTTTAGAATTGGATTCTCAAGATGATATCATTGTATAACTATATAAAACATATTATTCATTTAATTTAAACTCCAGTTAGGCAGTTCATCTATTTACTATATTTTCAATTTACCTATTACTTTCCCTGTAAACCCATCTTTTGGGGAATTGTCAATATCCCAATTCAAAAGATCCCCAAAAATGATCTACAAAGACTCAAAAGCTTTAGGGAAATCTAAAGAAATTGCAGGATAGACCTGCAATTTCTGTTTACTATACCATATATGTTTCATTTAATCTTTGCTTCAGTTTTATAAAACCATACAATTTAATTGCAATCATATCAGAAATTAATCTGTGTGGTTACTGTATCTTTAGGTCAAATTCTATATTGAAATTGGTTAATATTATCTTAATTTTAGCCTGTAAATAATCAAGATTTTAAATGTTTTTCTTAATTTATTAATAATTATACACAGTTATATTTAAAATTAATCATATAATTTATCAGAATATATTTATTTTTAATTATAATTACCTCTTTGTTTTCTAGAATCATACTGAGCTTTTAACATAGCTAAAAAATATATTTAATAATATTAGTAAATATTTCAATTTAAAACATAAGAAAGTTAGTACAGTAAATATTTACCTATAGCTTCTTCTTTGGTTATAACATCTGTTCTATAATTAACAAGATTTATCATTAAAGCTTCTATTGAATCATTTAAAATTTACATTTTATAAAGCAAGAAATTTTTATCCAGATAATACTTTAAGTATTCAATTACTTTATAGACAAATATTAGTAATTTTGCATAAATTTAATGATTTTGAATATAATCATTAAGAGGATATTTCTTCCATCTTTATCATGGGTACTATCAAGCCCACAATGGGGTGGCCGGAGAATAATGATGAGGAATAGGGCCTGACAGACCAAAATCTTTTAAGTTTTCTGACATGGACTCAAATCTAGGTAAATTAATTAAATAATCTTCAAGTTGTTAAATAAAATTATACAGTGAATATATTGACAACAACAGAAGAACATCATTAAAACATTGTAAAATAATATTTAATAATTTAAATGCATTTAATGAGGTCTATTTGGAAGATAACATCTGCATGGCTGCATCACTTATTGCAGCAACCTGGCACACTCACAGAAATAAACTGTGATATGTTGACTCACGGTTGACCATGTGGTCAGCCGTTTTAAGTGCTTGCTGTACATGGGTTGGGTATGGGTTGTCGTCAAAGTTTCCACCAAATGTGAGGTGCATGGTATTATCTGTGTTTTACAAGCTGAAGAACATAATCAGGTTAGCTTCACTGAAGGATAAGTGTTGCTAACAGATTTTATGGAACCTTGGATTACCATTAATTCACAGGTGTACTGTGAAATACTAAAAAAACTGATGGGTAATTCAGAATAAGAGGTGAGGCATGTTGTCCTCAGGCATGCTTCTTGTCTGTAATAATGCACACGCACACAGGCATTGCTCAATAGTTTTAATGGGAGTTGTTTGATCACTGTATCTATAGCCCTGACCTTGCACCGAATGATTTTCATTTGTTCCCAAAAATATAGATGTTGTTGGGGACACAGCACTTTGAATCCAATGTGGAACTGATGCATGGCATTTGTGGATGGATGAACTCCCAGGTGGCAAATTTCTTTGATGAAGGAATATAGAAAATGCCGTATTACAATAAATGCCTAATTCTTGGAGAACTTATGTTGAGAATGTATGTATTGTAATTAGTATTGGGTGCCATAAAATTTATTCTCAATTTTATTGATATTCTTTTGAATAATTAGTTGGAAATTTCATATTGTTTTATGCCCATCATTATTAAGAAATAAAAAAAATCTTAACCTCTGACAATAGAGCTTTTGTTCCAGGCCCCCAGATTTCTTTTACAACTCAAATGACCCTTCTCAGAATAGTCTGGAGACTCCTGCAATAGGTATTCACAAGACATAAACAACACACAAAGACTATAAGTTGTCAGATAATGTTCACTGCAAAACTGAAGACATGCATGCCCAACATCACGGAGAGTGCAGCAAGTAGAACCAAATTTTTAGTATGATAAATTTTGTGACCACCAATGCAAAAAACATAAATCCACAAACATAGATCTTGTGAATTTGCAGATGTGGCTGTAATTTACGTAATATTTGTACGTATAAATGTTATAATAAACAAATAGTAACATATATACATATTCAATACTTTTATTTTGAAATAATTGATTATTGAAATGTCTTATGCATAAATTTAAAATTATATAATTAAATTAACCTCTACTAAACTTTAAAAAAAAACCTCTTACATGTATCTGAAATCAATTGTAGAGACAAGTTTTTCTGGTTCCTGTATTTTTAACATAAATCATAAGGAAAATGAAAAAAATTATCAAAATTTATGAGTTAGATTTTTACCATATCAACTAATAATTTCCATAATGGTTTCTCCTCTATTTTAGCCCATAAATCCCATATAGCATTCACTATAGCTGCAGTAGCTAGATGAATAACACCCTTTTCTGGTCCTATCTATGCAAAATATAACAGCATATACATATTTTAAAATTTATAATTTTAATATATTTTTAAAAGAATTATTTTATTTAATTAATAATGATATATAAATCTATTTATATAATATTTACCATTCTTCATTTTTGAAGTGATGAAATTAAAATGATTGTTTTCTAGGAAGCCAAATTATGAATCTATTTAACATTTTAGATAAAGGATTGTATTTCATAACCACTATATAAGAATGTGTTATATACTACATAAGTTCTGTTACCTATATCTCTTTTTGTAAGAGACTATATCTTATATACTGAAAAGCATTATTACTAGTGTTGCAATAAAAATGGTGGGGGCCTTATTATACACTATTTGCTATTGCATATCATCACCACTGGAGTGTTTTCCACAACAGTGCTAAAACTTAATATTAGGAAAATAGAGGCACTAGAGATGTGGCTATGGAGAAGAATAGTAGAAGTCAGATGGACAATAAGGTGAAGTCCTAAGAGTTGGCGAAAGAAAAACATTAGAAACAATAAAAAGGCAAAAAGCTAATTGGATAGGACACATAATATGAGAGGAAGATAGGAATGATAGAAGAAATGGTTGCAGGTGGAAAGAAATGAGGGAGGAGGAGAATTAAAATAGTGGATGACTTAAGAGGGTAGTTATAAGGAGCTAAAGACAAGATGGCAAGATAAAGTAGCATGGAAAGAGAGATGGTGCTCCCTAGACCTACTATAACTAGCAGAAAACTACAGAAGATTTCAGATCTAGCCTATCAGCAGCCTACCATATGCTTTGGACCAACTTATACAGAGGGAATAGGCCTGAACCAGAATTTTGAACTGAAAATATTGAAGTCAACTTGTACACTGGAATTTACAATATGTCATTATAATACAAATTAAGCAGAGTTTATGAAGCAATTAAGCTGTCTTGTATCTCAAACTAAAATATGTAATTATATTATTATTTTCTATAATTTAGATTTTCTTTTTCATTGTTTTGTTTCTTTTGATTTTGTTCATTTTAACTATACATAATATATGTAGAAGTGATTTTTCAAACATATTAAGTATTGAACTGATGATTTCTTATTTTAAATATTTAATTAAAGATATTTGTTATTTATTTATTTATTAAAGATATTACTACTTTATCTTTACCAATACATAATGTTAAATATGAATTGATGTAGCACATTTTATTAAAATAATATGTAAGTGCATTGTGTTTTGAACAGATTTTTTTTTTATCACAGAAAATCGTTGCATTCTGAAAAATTTTTACCATTTAGGAAGGTTTCCATTTTATTAAGGTTCTGTTTTGGACAGGTTTTACTGTTTATAAAATTGCATCCAAATTAAAAAATAAACTAGCAATGAGTTTCTCAACTTTCCTGGCATCATTTAAAATTTTGGTGTAGCCATCTGTTATCATATTTTATTAAAAATCTTTTTATATTTTTAACTATTATAAAATGGCAAAAAGCTTAATTTTAAGGGTAGGGATGAGTTTTATAAAAAAACTGTAATTGCTAATAACGAATAAAATTGTCATCAAATTTGACCTACTGGAGATACACACGATCCCCATTATCTTCCTATCCTCTCGACCTTTTAGATTAACATTTTAGATAAAGGATTGTATTTAACCACCAAAATTTAATAGAATCAATCTTCCTAATAAACAAATCGCCCTGCAAAATTTCAGAAAATTTCAACAAAAAGCATGCTTCAAACAGAATGAACAAAATCATGACGCACACACTAACATTCATACATACAGAAATTACCTGTAAATTTTTTTGCATTTCTTGACTTTTCAAGGCATTCTCAGCCCAAAAGTGTAAAAATCTTTTTACACTTTACACTTTTTACACAAGGGGGGGTCATTTTTCGCTGGATTTCCGATAAGAGTTGGGAAAATAATATTACTGAATACAGAATATATACAATAAAATGCTTAATAGTTTACACAAGCAGATGTCTAAAAATACTCTACACCATATCAATCGAAGAATCCCACATGCCCAAAGAACTAATCGAGAACAATAAAGAATCAACTGACCCAAAATGTGTTCCTGGAGTATACTGAATCCTATCATCAACCACTGCTTCAACAAAGAATTAGAATATGTCGAAGCCATGGTAGATGCCATTAGTACCAGGATAATAGAGTCTCAGTTAACAATAAGAAAAGGTGATTTGCAACAGTTCTATTAGTATACACAGTAAAATGATGTGGCAATTGACTTCCAAAGGAAACAAATGCGGAAGAAGGTACACAGCACAGACCTTCCAAGAAATAGATAGCAGCTTGAGATCTACAGATCTGCTCTAGAGAGCAAGGAAATGAATTATAAAGACACTTGTTCAATTTTGTGTACATGGAAAATGTGCTATGAATTAGTATAAACACTTGTAAATATGACTTCTCTGATTGACGTCATTATCAATTTTTAATATATGTTGACAGATAACACAAATTTATATTGTATTATAAACTGTATATGTCTTAATATAAACCACATTGAGACTTTTTACCCAATAGCATCATAGTTAAAAATATTTTGAATGGAATTCCAAATTGTTGTTTGAATTTGTTGGTTTGTAGAATGTACAGGTACCTGATGAAGGTCATTCAAAACTATCAAAAACATTAACAATTTTGTATTAATTTTAATATATTTTTAAAAGAATTATTTTATTTAATTAATAATGATATATAAATCTATTTATATAATATTTACCATTCTTCATTTTTGAAGTGATGAAATTAAAATGATTGTTTTCTAGGAAGCCAAATTATGAATCTATTTAACATTTTAGATAAAGGATTGTATTTCATAACCACTATATAAGAATGTGTTATATACTACATAAGTTCTGTTACCTATATCTCTTTTTGTAAGAGACTATATCTTATATACTGAAAAGCATTATTACTAGTGTTGCAATAAAAATGGTGGGGGCCTTATTATACACTATTTGCTATTGCATATCATCACCACTGGAGTGTTTTCCACAACAGTGCTAAAACTTAATATTAGGAAAATAGAGGCACTAGAGATGTGGCTATGGAGAAGAATAGTAGAAGTCAGATGGACAATAAGGTGAAGTCCTAAGAGTTGGCGAAAGAAAAACATTAGAAACAATAAAAAGGCAAAAAGCTAATTGGATAGGACACATAATATGAGAGGAAGATAGGAATGATAGAAGAAATGGTTGCAGGTGGAAAGAAATGAGGGAGGAGGAGAATTAAAATAGTGGATGACTTAAGAGGGTAGTTATAAGGAGCTAAAGACAAGATGGCAAGATAAAGTAGCATGGAAAGAGAGATGGTGCTCCCTAGACCTACTATAACTAGCAGAAAACTACAGAAGATTTCAGATCTAGCCTATCAGCAGCCTACCATATGCTTTGGACCAACTTATACAGAGGGAATAGGCCTGAACCAGAATTTTGAACTGAAAATATTGAAGTCAACTTGTACACTGGAATTTACAATATGTCATTATAATACAAATTAAGCAGAGTTTATGAAGCAATTAAGCTGTCTTGTATCTCAAACTAAAATATGTAATTATATTATTATTTTCTATAATTTAGATTTTCTTTTTCATTGTTTTGTTTCTTTTGATTTTGTTCATTTTAACTATACATAATATATGTAGAAGTGATTTTTCAAACATATTAAGTATTGAACTGATGATTTCTTATTTTAAATATTTAATTAAAGATATTTGTTATTTATTTATTTATTAAAGATATTACTACTTTATCTTTACCAATACATAATGTTAAATATGAATTGATGTAGCACATTTTATTAAAATAATATGTAAGTGCATTGTGTTTTGAACAGATTTTTTTTTTATCACAGAAAATCGTTGCATTCTGAAAAATTTTTACCATTTAGGAAGGTTTCCATTTTATTAAGGTTCTGTTTTGGACAGGTTTTACTGTTTATAAAATTGCATCCAAATTAAAAAATAAACTAGCAATGAGTTTCTCAACTTTCCTGGCATCATTTAAAATTTTGGTGTAGCCATCTGTTATCATATTTTATTAAAAATCTTTTTATATTTTTNCAAGTGGTAATGTACTTTGTGGGTAAGGTGATGGAATTAGACCAAAATATTATTTTTCTATTACCTCTATATCAGTAGATTTCTGTTATCATTGAAATGGGCTGATCAGACTTCAAAGGTTATATGGAGGACTTTTGAATTTGGGCATATCGAAGGACGAGAAAACTGAGAGAACCTTAAGAGGTAACTAGAAAGAACTGGCGAGAACACATGAGAACAAACAAATCATGAAAATTTAGTGTTCTCAACTTTCATAGTCCGAATCACCTCCAATGAAGAGTTACTAAGACCCCATGAGATGGGAACCAGGGTTAAGTCACACCACATGATGTGTCAACAAATTTTAAGATAATTAGTGTCATCGAAGGAAATTGATCTAATCTCAGCCAAATAGAAAAGAAAGTTCCTTTTCCTTCATTAACTAAATTCGAAAGTAAAACAGAATTTAATGACTATTCTGAACAAACAAATTCTCAACATCTTTAAATAATAAAAACAAAATTAAGTAAATCATGGAAAAACATTTTAGATGGCCTCCAGGTTCTCACACTTAGATTTCAAAACAAGAAAATGGTATACAGATAGTCTCTGACTTTTGGTTATAATGCATGATGCCTAAAAATATACATGAAAGTCAAATGCTCACTCGATGAATGATGATATTTTTTTAGTTATAACACCACAACTAATTAAAATTTTTTACCTTGTTAGATTTTTTAGTGTACAATAGTCTTAATTTGGAATATAAAACACAATTTAGGGATACAAAAGAATTATTTACAAAAGAGTGGAGCTGTCCAAAAGTTGAGGATGGCCTGTATTATAAATTCCTACAGTTACAGATAATAATTATAAATAAAGTAAAGAAGAATCCACATCCATTAATAAAGTGTAATTATTATGTTTTTATTGTTAGGGCAGTGCATATATTTCAATTCTCATAGGACAAGAATGATTGGTGAATTAGAATTTTCACTCGTTAATCATTTTCTCTCCTAGATTAAATATATATTAAATCAGGGACATAAAAAGTTAGTTTTTGTTTCAGTTCTCTAAGCAAGCATATAGGAAGGAATCTTGCAGTAATAATAAATTATACTAGCAATTATTTATTGCGACATTGTCACTATGCCAAGCTACAATTTTTAGTCATCATTTAATTCTTTCAAAAAAATCATGTGACTTATGGTTCATACTGGAGATTCATATATAGTCAATCAGGGTCTCTGGTCACTAAGCTTTCCATGTATGGTCTGAATTTTAATAGTAACTTACCCTGTACTGTACATCACACTTCTTGTAACAATCAAATCATGTCAGTCATCTAGCTAACTCTGGTCTCAAGAAAATTTTGAGTTAAAATCATGTAACTTCTCATCCAGATCAAAAGTTCATGTATAGTTAATAGGGTCCAGCCACCAAACTTTCCCTATTTGATCTTGATTTTCATCTATCTAACTCTGTTCTCGCGATTAACAAAGAACAGACAGACATTTTATAGTGCCCTTAAATAATATATTCTATTTCTGTAAGATGATAATATATTGTTTAATGTTAATATGTGGATCTAGATGATCTGTGTAAAATCAAAGATGCTTCATGAATAATTTCATAAAATTTCAAACAATAGCAGTCTGTAATCTATAATATGAAAACTCAACTTTAATAAAAATACTAAATCTTTCAAAGTTTAGTATTTTTATTATGAATTTATGAATTATAAATGAAATTATGAATATACTCTTAACTAGTTTATATCAGAATATAATTAGTTCAAATTGCTCTTTGAGCAAACAGTTTTTAATAATTTTAAATTGAACTGACATTTGAAACATTTCTTTAACATACATAACTCACAATATAACTCAATCAGCTACATACAATCATGTACAGTAGCAAAAATGTTTATTGAAGTAATGTTTTTTGTCATTTAATGACCATCAGTAATAATAAAGTTTTAAATAGCTACATATGCCAAATATTAATAGAAAAAGATAATACGTGCAACTGTCTGTCAGTGTTATGTAAAAGTAATTTATTTTGTGAGTATTTTTGACAGTACATAACCATCCTCTTTGGGTAGAAGGAAATGTTTTGTTTATAGAGAACAAAACATTTGAATTCATGAATAGAATCTTAACATCAACCAATGTTTTTTCAAATTGCTTGTCTTGCTCGCACATGAAAAATATAAATTACACATGTACAGTTAACAAAATTATACAATAATAAGAAATTAAACAGTCAATAAACAAAATAATTTTTGTTTTTTAGTTTCTTTGCACAATTCTGTAGTGTAACAAATTGTCACTGTAAAACATTATATATGAAACAGTTAACTTGTTTCTTATAATACAGTTTTACAAGATCTATCTACTTCAAAATTGTTATAAACATTTAAATTTAATAAAAAGCAGAAAAAATTAATTATATTAAAATTTCACTCACTTGGTAAATCCATTATTCATTGCTTCTTTACACAACTATTAAGAATAAATACCAGTATTTATANGGAGCTGTCCAAAAGTTGAGGATGGCCTGTATTATAAATTCCTACAGTTGCAGATAATAATTATAAATAAATTAAAGAAGAATCCACATCCATTAATAAAGTGTAATTATTATGTTTTTATTGTTAGGGCAGTGCATATATTTCAATTCTCATAGGACAAGAATGATTGGTGAATTAGAATTTTCACTCGTTAATCATTTTCTCTCCTAGATTAAATATATATTAAATCAGGGACATAAAAAGTTAGTTTTTGTTACGGTTCTCTAAGCAAGCATATAGGAAGGAATCTTGCAGTAATAATAAATTATACTAGCAATTATTTATTGTGACCATCATTACAATGCTGGGCTGTAATTTTGAATCATATAACGTAACTTCCAGTTTGCATTGGATATAGTTAATTAAAGTATCCTGCCCCTAAGCTTTCCATATGGTCTTGAATTTCATTTATCTAACACTGTTCTCGAAGTTAAGGAAAGACAGACAGACGACAGTGGGAATTTATAGGTCTACAATTTTTTCAAATTCAGTCCAAATAGATGCATGTTTGATTGAAGTTATCTAACTAAAACATAAATATGCATCAATATTTTTGAATACAACAGCTTCAGATACTAATCAATACAATAATTGCATCTGAAAAATTTCTAAACTTAAAGAACATATGCAAAATGTTGTATTCTTCTGGCACTGCCACNGCTAGAAAATATAAAAAGAAATGAGCATTTATTTATGGTGACATCATTACAATGCTGGGCTGCAATTTTTAATCATATAACGTAACTTCCAGTTTACATTGATTATAGTTAATTGGAGCCTACTGCCCCTAAGCTTTCCATATAGTCTGAATTTCATTTGTCTAACACTGTTCTCGAAGTTAAGGAAAGACAGACAGACGACAGTGGGAAATTATAGGTCTACAATTTTTTTCAAATTGCAGTCCAAATAGATGCATGTTTGATAACTTCAATCAAATTAAAACATATATATGCATCAGTATTTTTGAATACAACAGCTTCAGATACTAATCAATACAATAATTGCATCTGAAAAATTTCTAAACTTAAAGAACATATGCAAAATGTTGTATTCTGCTGGCACTGCCACATAACATCCTATTCATTAACAGTAACATATAATAAAAGAAATAATGAATAGGAGTAAAGTATACTAAGAACATACAGTACATGACAAAGACTTAAATGTGAGGAAACCATTAAATAAATTTATATAAAGCAGAAAACATTTATTTGATTACTACCAAAAACTCATCACACCTGTAGAGATCCATTTCTACAATAGCAAGATCATAATAAATCTGCTTAAAAAATAGTCAGTTAGTTTCAGAATGAAATCATCTTTCCCAATAATGATCTTTATCTATAAAACTTTGTCAAAATATCTAAAGACTTCACTATTTTAAAGTGTTCCCTTTGAAACACACCTTCCAATAACTTGATGTTATTCCTTACATATTTCTCTTCCTGCATTTATATTCAATTAGAAAGTAAAAATTTTTGTTCATTAGATCAAGTTCATATGTTATTTAACTCTGCTAAAGTTACATTATCTACATCTATGTAATTTGTAGAAATGAAAATAATTGCAGTGTTTATTAGTCTATACAGAGTTTATTCTTTATAAATTTTAGTCTAACCAGGAACTTCACCAGTATAAGAAGACACTAAGCATATATTATACACTTTTCCTGCAACTGAATTTAATCAAAACAAACATTTTCAACTGATTGATAAGCCTTTGTTGGGTTACAGAATGAAATTTAAATAGAGATTTAATTTTGGAATAAAATAATCTTTTATTCCAAAATAGGTCAAAGAAAAGAATACATTATTTAAAAAAAATCTCTATTTATATATTTCATTCTTTTATCCAAAATCAGGCTGAAAATGTTTATTTTGATTAAATTTAGTTGCTGGAAAAATGTGTAAGGTATGTTTAATGTCCTTTTAAGTTTATTCTTTACACCAGGCATCTCAAATTCAAATGCAGTAAAGGGTCATTCAAATAGATGTATATCAAATGTGGACTGTATTCATTATTATTTGGTAAAACAAAACATACTGTAAACTAAAAAAAAAAAAAGGCTTTAATAGAGATCCTTTTATTGCCAGGCCTTTATGACTTATGTAAACAGAAGTTTGAATTGTTTCTATTTTAATCCCCGCAAGATGTTAGAGACATTGATTTTTAGAAAAAAAAATCATCAACGCCACAGGCCAGACAGGAAGCCTTAATGGACCATATCCATCCTTAAGGCTGCCAGTTTACAACCCGTTTTATACAATAAATATAAATAATTAAGAAATGTGATTTCAGTGTTAATGTAATAAATGCCAATATCAAGAATTAAATTTTGTTTAATATCTAATAATTTGTAAATATCATTTTACTTTATCAGTTCAGATTTTTTAATAGAATGTTACTTCAAATTCCTTAGAAATTTTGAAAGGCAATGAAGAAGGATAGTAATTAGCTCCTAATTGTCCAGGAACTCTTAATTAGAATAAATGAGTAAATGTACAAAATGTATTATTCTACTATGAAACTTATAACAGATTTATCAAGTGAATCTCCAAACTAAATCTTTATCATTTCAGACTGGAAAACAGAGAAATATCATTTAAAACAAATTTTCTTACTTAATCTTCTTTCAAAGGCTTTCTGGTAATGAAATCTATAATAACAACACTAGAAAAATAAATTCTTATGATAAGTTTCAGGAATAATCTTTAGAATTGGATTCTCAAGATGATATCATTGTATAACTATATAAAACATATTATTCATTTAATTTAAACTCCAGTTAGGCAGTTCATCTATTTACTATATTTTCAATTTACCTATTACTTTCCCTGTAAACCCATCTTTTGGGGAATTGTCAATATCCCAATTCAAAAGATCCCCAAAAATGATCTACAAAGACTCAAAAGCTTTAGGGAAATCTAAAGAAATTGCAGGATAGACCTGCAATTTCTGTTTACTATACCATATATGTTTCATTTAATCTTTGCTTCAGTTTTATAAAACCATACAATTTAATTGCAATCATATCAGAAATTAATCTGTGTGGTTACTGTATCTTTAGGTCAAATTCTATATTGAAATTGGTTAATATTATCTTAATTTTAGCCTGTAAATAATCAAGATTTTAAATGTTTTTCTTAATTTATTAATAATTATACACAGTTATATTTAAAATTAATCATATAATTTATCAGAATATATTTATTTTTAATTATAATTACCTCTTTGTTTTCTAGAATCATACTGAGCTTTTAACATAGCTAAAAAATATATTTAATAATATTAGTAAATATTTCAATTTAAAACATAAGAAAGTTAGTACAGTAAATATTTACCTATAGCTTCTTCTTTGGTTATAACATCTGTTCTATAATTAACAAGATTTATCATTAAAGCTTCTATTGAATCATTTAAAATTTACATTTTATAAAGCAAGAAATTTTTATCCAGATAATACTTTAAGTATTCAATTACTTTATAGACAAATATTAGTAATTTTGCATAAATTTAATGATTTTGAATATAATCATTAAGAGGATATTTCTTCCATCTTTATCATGGGTACTATCAAGCCCACAATGGGGTGGCCGGAGAATAATGATGAGGAATAGGGCCTGACAGACCAAAATCTTTTAAGTTTTCTGACATGGACTCAAATCTAGGTAAATTAATTAAATAATCTTCAAGTTGTTAAATAAAATTATACAGTGAATATATTGACAACAACAGAAGAACATCATTAAAACATTGTAAAATAATATTTAATAATTTAAATGCATTTAATGAGGTCTATTTGGAAGATAACATCTGCATGGCTGCATCACTTATTGCAGCAACCTGGCACACTCACAGAAATAAACTGTGATATGTTGACTCACGGTTGACCATGTGGTCAGCCGTTTTAAGTGCTTGCTGTACATGGGTTGGGTATGGGTTGTCGTCAAAGTTTCCACCAAATGTGAGGTGCATGGTATTATCTGTGTTTTACAAGCTGAAGAACATAATCAGGTTAGCTTCACTGAAGGATAAGTGTTGCTAACAGATTTTATGGAACCTTGGATTACCATTAATTCACAGGTGTACTGTGAAATACTAAAAAAACTGATGGGTAATTCAGAATAAGAGGTGAGGCATGTTGTCCTCAGGCATGCTTCTTGTCTGTAATAATGCACACGCACACAGGCATTGCTCAATAGTTTTAATGGGAGTTGTTTGATCACTGTATCTATAGCCCTGACCTTGCACCGAATGATTTTCATTTGTTCCCAAAAATATAGATGTTGTTGGGGACACAGCACTTTGAATCCAATGTGGAACTGATGCATGGCATTTGTGGATGGATGAACTCCCAGGTGGCAAATTTCTTTGATGAAGGAATACAGAAAATGCCGTATTACAATAAATGCCTAATTCTTGGAGAACTTATGTTGAGAATGTATGTATTGTAATTAGTATTGGGTGCCATAAAATTTATTCTCAATTTTATTGATATTCTTTTGAATAATTAGTTGGAAATTTCATATTGTTTTATGCCCATCATTATTAAGAAATAAAAAAAATCTTAACCTCTGACAATAGAGCTTTTGTTCCAGGCCCCCAGATTTCTTTTACAACTCAAATGACCCTTCTCAGAATAGTCTGGAGACTCCTGCAATAGGTATTCACAAGACATAAACAACACACAAAGACTATAAGTTGTCAGATAATGTTCACTGCAAAACTGAAGACATGCATGCCCACCATCACGGAGAGTGCAGCAAGTAGAACCAAATTTTTAGTATGATAAATTTTGTGACCACCAATGCAAAAAACATAAATCCACAAACATAGATCTTGTGAATTTGCAGATGTGGCTGTAATTTACGTAATATTTGTACGTATAAATGTTATAATAAACAAATAGTAACATATATACATATTCAATACTTTTATTTTGAAATAATTGATTATTGAAATGTCTTATGCATAAATTTAAAATTATATAATTAAATTAACCTCTACTAAACTTTAAAAAAAAACCTCTTACATGTATCTGAAATCAATTGTAGAGACAAGTTTTTCTGGTTCCTGTATTTTTAACATAAATCATAAGGAAAATGAAAAAAATTATCAAAATTTATGAGTTAGATTTTTACCATATCAACTAATAATTTCCATAATGGTTTCTCCTCTATTTTAGCCCATAAATCCCATATAGCATTCACTATAGCTGCAGTAGCTAGATGAATAACACCCTTTTCTGGTCCTATCTATGCAAAATATAACAGCATATACATATTTTAAAATTTATAATTTTAATATATTTTTAAAAGAATTATTTTATTTAATTAATAATGATATATAAATCTATTTATATAATATTTACCATTCTTCATTTTTGAAGTGATGAAATTAAAATGATTGTTTTCTAGGAAGCCAAATTATGAATCTATTTAACATTTTAGATAAAGGATTGTATTTCATAACCACTATATAAGAATGTGTTATATACTACATAAGTTCTGTTACCTATATCTCTTTTTGTAAGAGACTATATCTTATATACTGAAAAGCATTATTACTAGTGTTGCAATAAAAATGGTGGGGGCCTTATTATACACTATTTGCTATTGCATATCATCACCACTGGAGTGTTTTCCACAACAGTGCTAAAACTTAATATTAGGAAAATAGAGGCACTAGAGATGTGGCTATGGAGAAGAATAGTAGAAGTCAGATGGACAATAAGGTGAAGTCCTAAGAGTTGGCGAAAGAAAAACATTAGAAACAATAAAAAGGCAAAAAGCTAATTGGATAGGACACATAATATGAGAGGAAGATAGGAATGATAGAAGAAATGGTTGCAGGTGGAAAGAAATGAGGGAGGAGGAGAATTAAAATAGTGGATGACTTAAGAGGGTAGTTATAAGGAGCTAAAGACAAGATGGCAAGATAAAGTAGCATGGAAAGAGAGATGGTGCTCCCTAGACCTACTATAACTAGCAGAAAACTACAGAAGATTTCAGATCTAGCCTATCAGCAGCCTACCATATGCTTTGGACCAACTTATACAGAGGGAATAGGCCTGAACCAGAATTTTGAACTGAAAATATTGAAGTCAACTTGTACACTGGAATTTACAATATGTCATTATAATACAAATTAAGCAGAGTTTATGAAGCAATTAAGCTGTCTTGTATCTCAAACTAAAATATGTAATTATATTATTATTTTCTATAATTTAGATTTTCTTTTTCATTGTTTTGTTTCTTTTGATTTTGTTCATTTTAACTATACATAATATATGTAGAAGTGATTTTTCAAACATATTAAGTATTGAACTGATGATTTCTTATTTTAAATATTTAATTAAAGATATTTGTTATTTATTTATTTATTAAAGATATTACTACTTTATCTTTACCAATACATAATGTTAAATATGAATTGATGTAGCACATTTTATTAAAATAATATGTAAGTGCATTGTGTTTTGAACAGATTTTTTTTTTATCACAGAAAATCGTTGCATTCTGAAAAATTTTTACCATTTAGGAAGGTTTCCATTTTATTAAGGTTCTGTTTTGGACAGGTTTTACTGTTTATAAAATTGCATCCAAATTAAAAAATAAACTAGCAATGAGTTTCTCAACTTTCCTGGCATCATTTAAAATTTTGGTGTAGCCATCTGTTATCATATTTTATTAAAAATCTTTTTATATTTTTAACTATTATAAAATGGCAAAAAGCTTAATTTTAAGGGTAGGGATGAGTTTTATAAAAAAACTGTAATTGCTAATAACGAATAAAATTGTCATCAAATTTGACCTACTGGAGATACACACGATCCCCATTATCTTCCTATCCTCTCGACCTTTTAGATTAACATTTTAGATAAAGGATTGTATTTAACCACCAAAATTTAATAGAATCAATCTTCCTAATAAACAAATCGCCCTGCAAAATTTCAGAAAATTTCAACAAAAAGCATGCTTCAAACAGAATGAACAAAATCATGACGCACACACTAACATTCATACATACAGAAATTACCTGTAAATTTTTTTGCATTTCTTGACTTTTCAAGGCATTCTCAGCCCAAAAGTGTAAAAATCTTTTTACACTTTACACTTTTTACACAAGGGGGGGTCATTTTTCGCTGGATTTCCGATAAGAGTTGGGAAAATAATATTACTGAATACAGAATATATACAATAAAATGCTTAATAGTTTACACAAGCAGATGTCTAAAAATACTCTACACCATATCAATCGAAGAATCCCACATGCCCAAAGAACTAATCGAGAACAATAAAGAATCAACTGACCCAAAATGTGTTCCTGGAGTATACTGAATCCTATCATCAACCACTGCTTCAACAAAGAATTAGAATATGTCGAAGCCATGGTAGATGCCATTAGTACCAGGATAATAGAGTCTCAGTTAACAATAAGAAAAGGTGATTTGCAACAGTTCTATTAGTATACACAGTAAAATGATGTGGCAATTGACTTCCAAAGGAAACAAATGCGGAAGAAGGTACACAGCACAGACCTTCCAAGAAATAGATAGCAGCTTGAGATCTACAGATCTGCTCTAGAGAGCAAGGAAATGAATTATAAAGACACTTGTTCAATTTTGTGTACATGGAAAATGTGCTATGAATTAGTATAAACACTTGTAAATATGACTTCTCTGATTGACGTCATTATCAATTTTTAATATATGTTGACAGATAACACAAATTTATATTGTATTATAAACTGTATATGTCTTAATATAAACCACATTGAGACTTTTTACCCAATAGCATCATAGTTAAAAATATTTTGAATGGAATTCCAAATTGTTGTTTGAATTTGTTGGTTTGTAGAATGTACAGGTACCTGATGAAGGTCATTCAAAACTATCAAAAACATTAACAATTTTGTATTAATTTTAATATATTTCTAGAATTTATAAGGTTATGGTGATAGCAATTGATGTACCATGGTATACCAATTGAGAACCATTGTTCTGTGTGAAAAATAAAAGAATCTAAAGTTTTCTAATAAAAGTGAGGCAGAACAATTTACAATTACTGTTAAAATTATTCAATAATAGATAACATTTTATGAAGTTTCAATAAACAAATCAATTTATAATCCTTTAGGCTGCGTACACACTAGGCGTTTTTAAACGAGCGTTTTAAAGAACCAAGAGTTCTATATAGGCGTACACACTCAAATGCGTGCTTTTGGCCAAGTGCGCGTTAAACGCATGTCTATAGATTTTTGTTAAAACGCGCGTTTTGCAGGCGCTTTGAGATATATGTGCTGCCATGTTACTGTACATTCGATCGCGCATTTTGCGGGCGTCAGCCTAGCGCTTTGAGATATATGTGCTGCCATGTTACTGTACATTCGATCGCGCGTTTTGTGGGTGTCAGCCGAGTGTTTTGAGATATATGTGGTGAAATGGAGAACGATCATTTCGATACTGATCTATTTATTGATGAAATCTAAAAGAGACCAACCGTCGTCAAAGGGTTTTATAGATATTTTAAAAGAATTAAAAATTGGGGTTCATTTTGTCTTAGTTTTGGATACAACGTCGCAAACATTCCATGTGTCACTCTATCTCGTAATATTGGGTGCACCCAAAATTCTCTTTGCCTCTGCCATCGTCTTTTATAGCAACGATGGAGGAGGCACACACAAGCAATTACTTTCATGTCCATTTCCAAACTGAGCCAGTGCTAATGCCGAGCTAACGTGCATTTAAAAACACCTAGTGTGTACGCAGCCTTCATGTTACTTTCAGAAAAAATGATATAAATTTTAAAAAATTACACGATATGACGAACATAGTTTTCTTACCCATCTCATCTGACTTTCACTAGTAATTTCTCTCCAGAATCCAGCAAAATTTGAAAATATATGATTCAAATTTCTTCCAACAACAATTGGAGTTAAGGCATTAATACAGCATGCAACTATTTGACAAACATTTTTGAATATCTAAAATTTGCAACTAACAAATCTATGAAACATATATAAAATACACACCTACTTCTGTAGCTTTACCCAAAGTAAAAGTAAAGCCATGTCCTTCTAATTTTGTATCTGTACTCAATATCACATAGGCACAAGAATAGTCTGGATCTTTATGCTAAAATAACATAATGGTAGTGTCATTTAAAATTACAAATGGTGTGTTATTATTGTATTACATAAACTTACCATTGCATCACTTCCATCTGAGGAAAGAGATGTGGGAAATCTTACATCTTTGACTTTAAGACTTTCTATTACACTTGCCATTTTGGTTATTTTATTAAAACTCCTAGCTGGAATTTAAGACAGTTAACCAGATTAGATTACTGTTTAATTTTAAGTCAAACTATCAAGGTCAAATTTTCAATGATAATTAATTTGATAAGTTATCTTACTATATAAAATTGTAAGAAAAACGCTACAGAGATAATTATCAGCAAGATATGTTGCAATTTTCTAGAGTTTGTTCCATTTATATATACTAAATTAACTTTTAATTCGTCATTTTCGTTATGTTTTGGATGGCTGCAAGTAGATTTTTAAAGAACTTTCACGTTCTACACCATTGCATTATTAAATTTAATTGGCTACGCCAGTATTTAAGACATTTAAATACTCAATGAGAATCAAATACAGTATTCGAATTTACACGTGTTTACTTCTACTACAGCGTCCTCTTTCGGGTATAATTAGGAGCCAAAAGTTAATAGAAATTAATTCAGAATTAAAAAACGAAATAATCCCAACTTAAAAATTGTAAATAAAATTAAAAAATTAGTTTGATATAAAAAATAAATTATATATATTTTAACTTCCTGAACACACGAGTAAATTAATCGCACGTCAAGCGTCTTAACGTGGTCACATTGTTCGCCGACGTTGCAACACGTGTCCTTGTAATAAACCGTTAATTTTTGACTACTTTCGCGTGTTTACCGACAGTTTACGTTCTACTTCAGAGTATTTATTTCTTATTAAAAAGGCAAACAGTTCCTCCTTTTCTGGAATGAATAAAAGAGAAAAGACGATAATTTTGTTAGAGCTGGCGAGAATATACGAAGTTCATGCTGGGTTAAAACTTTGCGAAATAAACGGGCTAAACAATCATGCTTCCACTTTTCCTAGTAAAAAATAAAACATACAAACCTGTGTCAATCTTAATTTTGATACATACTAAAGTTTCTGTTTGATTAGTTAACAGCAAATTATTTCTTCAGCTATAGTTACACCCAATACAGGCAACTTAAACAGAAATGCTCCACAGTATCCACAATAAATTATAGAGCTGTTCTCCACAGTGGCAGTCACATCACTGTTTGAGATAGAATATAAAGCTGTGTAGTTAATCTAAAAGGTCAACTTATTGCCAATAGCATGCTCTAGCATTCTGCAATATTCTAGTCTCTAAACAAGGACAGCTTCAATCCTTTCTTCAAGACTGCATACATTCTCTATTCAAAATGTTATCCAGAAACATCTGATATAAAAAGATTTGCATAACTATTCCAAAAATGCATCTTAATGCATAATTAGATTAAGATTATTAAAACTACATTCTAATTTCGACTATATTGTGTTTATTATGAGAATTCCTTAAATTACAGAGACTATATGTTTAACCTACTGTTTGTTATATAAATTTCAGTACTGCCATTAAGAATTGTCAATATTTACTTCCTCAACAACTTTTGTTTTAAAATAACTTTCAATCTAATTTTACAAACAATATATTGAAGTATTATCATAAAATCTCACATCAATCAACAACAAAAATTATTTTATTTTCTTAAAAAAGAATAAAATATTTCCTTAAACAATGTTAAAAAGTAATTTTTTTAAACAAATATTTAATTTGAAAATAACTTAAATCTATTTCTTATTCTTAATTTTTCCCAAAATACGAAAAATTCTTTTTTTCAATTGTCTTTGATTTTGTTGTTGTTTTGCTTCTAATTTTCTTTTTTCTTTCTTGTGTGCCTTTACTCTTAACCACATATTAATTCTCTCTCTTTTTATCTTCTCATTATGAACAGCAGACATTGTTTTCATTAAATTAGCAACTTCCCTTTCATGTGGTTCCAATATAACTGCCACTCTCTTACTTTGTATGCTTGGAGTTTTCTTTGTGGGTTCCAGTTTAGGTTTATCTCTGTATGGTAATTCTTTCTGTAAGTCACGAGGAATAGTTAAAGGAGCAAAATATCTCTTTTTCCTTTCGACAGGAGTGTAGAGAGAATCTTGAGAAACTTTTGCATGAAGACCTCTTTCGTAACGTAACTGTCCAACTGTCCTCATTCCTTGCCATTTGGCTTTTTGTTCGGGTGGTAGTAATAACGATGTCACAACTGCATAAAATTTCGGAATTGTAACAGTATACCATGTACGTAAAAATACAATATCACTTAACAATATTTTATCTTCAAATGATGCACGAAAGCCACCTTCTGGTGAACGAATGGCTTTTTTAATTTGTCCACGTATCCCGCTGACTGTTCTAATTGCTGCACCTTCAAATTTTGCTACCTCCAAAGTACTATGAAACATGTCTTTGATAAATGCTGTTTTTCGATATATTTTAAACGGATATCCACAAAGTTTCAACTTTTTCACTATTTCTACTGATTTATCCAATCCTAACACAACACCAGTAGCAGCTATTCGGAAACCTGGTTTAATATCACAAACTGACTGGACGGCAATAAGACCAGTATTTTGGGGTGTTATTGGACCCCAGAATGAAGCAAAACAATGAAGATGCTGAGGAGTGTATTTCAATAACCTATACCTTGCATTATGATCCTGAATGGAGTAAAGTGGCATAACTTGAAATCTGCGCCAACCTAATGATATGATTAGAGGATCACGAGTCTTCAAAATTTTTGAATACCAACGATGCTTCTTTAAACGAACTTGTACATATCCCATAGAATCTTCTCCTTTTAATAATCCTCCTATAATTACTGGATAAGTTGGATCAAAATGAGTGACAAATTCACAGGGCATGTTATCTAATTCTATTCTGATGTACATTCCTGGTCGATAACCTTCATACTGTACTCTCAGATTGTCAGTCATGTTATCGAATTCAGTTTTGTTCAATTTTGCTTGCTGATCCAATTCTTCTTTGAGAGTATCATAATACGATTTTCCATCTTTGTTATCATATTCTGAGTCAAATAATTCTTTCAATTTGCGTTTCCTTTCCATTCGTTTTTCTTCTGGTGTTTTTGTTTCCTTTTTATCTTCATTCTCTTCTTCACCTTCACTATCATCACTTTCATCTTTTTTATTATTGTCGGTATCTTCCATTTCAAGATCTTCAAAATCACCAAACAATTCATCATCTTTCTCAGATGATGCAATCATATCATCCTCTGATCCCAGTTTACCAACACTAAAACAATCTTTAATGAAATCACTTACACTTTCATCTTGCCAATCTCGCATTACTGGAATTTGAAATTTCGAACAATCACTACCATTTAAAAATGATTTCATTTTATCATTTTTCACTTCTTTCAAAATATCATCATAATCATCATCATCATCATCATCTCCATCACCATCATCTTGGTAGAGATCATTTTCATAAACAAGTTTATGCAGATTTCTAGTATCTTTCTGGCGTTCATAAAATGTATCAGCTGCTTTCTGGACCAGATTTTCCTTCCATTTCAAGCATCCCTCCTCTTCATCATCATCATCGTCATCATCTTCAAAAGTTACTTTTTTCTGTTTTGATCTAACATCATTGTTTTGTATATCATCTTTATCCCATTGTAGATCATCATCACTGTCAGCAAAAGCATATTTTTCAGAAGTGTTCTTATTGATAACCACATCACCTATTGATTTCTCTTTCATAAATGATTCATTCTCAGATTCATCTTCGGAATCGTCACCATCATCATTTGTCTGAATTTCTGTATGTTCTTCATTTATTTTGTTATCTGTTTCTCTATTATTTTCAGTTGATTCTGTATTTTTGCAATTAGACTCTTCATTAAGAAAATCATCCATTTCTTCTTCTGTTAATGGTTTAGTATTGCTAAATAAACTGAATTCACTGGCAGCCATTTTACTGTCTATAGAATGTTCAGTGTCAACTAATATTTTTACTAAATCTTGAGATGGTTGTTGTGATTTTATTTGTGTATGGGAATGACTTCCACCTAGTTCAATATAAACAGCATCTTTATCATAAACTATTCCACCAATTCCTGATAACGGAGCATATATTAAACGTTCCTTCTCATTTAAAGATCGACGTTTTTCTTTATCGGGTAGAGGACAAGGATCAGGCAATAAACTTACTTCTTTAATTAAGTAATCACCACAACCTGGAATATGTACTTGACTCTTATTTCTTAAAGGTGCTCCTCTGGTATATCCATACAGGCAAACACGGCGGTCTACAACAGGATTTTTTCGAACAACATCCAAATTAGTCAAATCTTCCATTCTATCGACAAGAACGTACGGATGAGATGTCTGCCACTGCAGCGGTCTAAATTTCATAACAGAGATAAATCTTCCCAAATTATGAACTTCAGTTTTCAAGTATTCTTCTCGAATCATACCCGACAAATAAAACAGTTTTGCACCTTGATAGATTTCGGTCCAAAACCTGTGTTTCATTTGTTTCTTTGTTTTTCTTAATGCTTTTGCATTCTTGAAAACATCTAAATGCGTCAGTACACCCATAATTCTTGGAAAACCATGAACTTGGCATATGTTAAGGAATTCGAAAGTTTCCATTTCAAATCCAAAACTTGCATCCACAAGCAATAATGCCAAATCTGCAATTTTAGCAATGTCAATCATGTTATTGATATCATTATTACATTCAATCAATGTCAATCTTCTTTTCTTTCCTGATACTACCGTTACAGGGCCTCTGATGTTTGTTAAAGTTTGACGAGTGAAATTCTTTACTAAACATTTCATAAGTGTAGTTTTACCAACTTTTGGTGGACCAACGATAGCAACTATAATTGGAGGTGGTTCCAAAGGTGTTCGATCGACTAGTGGTATATGATGTTTTTTCTCCTGAATATCCATTTTTCTTCTAAATTTCCTTGCTGCTTTATCAACAGACTGAATGGCAAAAGCTTTGGGATTTCGTTGCTGTGCAGTCATGTCTTGAACGTGGGGATTCTTTGCTTTTTTCTTTTCAGCTTTCCTCCCACTATGTGCCACACGATGTGGCTTGTTTTCTTGCTTCGTCTCCGACATTCTTAAGATCTGTATCCTTCTTCTTTACGAATAACAACTAATATTAAGCTATACTCACGTTTTAGCACACGTGGTCGGCCATTACGGTCGTCGGTAAACACGCCCTCTAACGGATGTAAACGGCGATTTTAATATTAAAAAAAATTGTTTTATTTCACATAAATAAAACAAACAATTATTAAATAATAAACAAATTATTAATAAATACAAAATGTATTTTATCATTAATTTATTAAGAGTTAAAATTAAAGAGTAGTTTTTAAAGTACCGACCTACGGGCACATAAAAGGCTTATATTTTAGCAGGTTTGTTATGGGTTCGGCTAAGCCCACAATGCACCGGTCGGGTAGGGTGGTGGGAAACGGTGTTTGACATATTCTGACTGGCCACCCCCGAAAAATTTCTGCAGATTTTCCACCCGTCCGCATTCTATTCCCCTCAGAGCAGTTGGCTGCCATATTTACCAATGTTTTCCAATATTTCTATTTTATTAGTTTATTGCTTCATTGTTTCCCGAGAATAGTAAACGTGGAATTGCTTCTCATTTTTTGAACATATTGACGCTAATGCTCCGTGTAATAAAACGTATATGAATGGTGTTACGCGGCCTCCGAAAGGTTGAAAACCATTGGATTAAATAAACGATATATATATATCCATTAAAATTTGATATGAAAAACTATATAANATATATTTTAGATGATGGAAACTATACTAAAATTAAATAGGAAAAAAAGGATAACTGCATACATAAAAAATAAACTTTCATTACTGAATTATTTAGTCTTTAATTAATAATATTAAGTAAATATAAGATATGACATTATAGAAAAAGATTTGTTAAATATAATTTTAAGCTGAGATTATAAATTGACATAATACACCTAATTCAATTTCAGACATTTCAGATTCAATTTTTCAATAGTTTCTTGGAGAAAACACAAAATTTAAATGAATTAAAGATGTGTCTAGTAGATTTTCATGAAATTAATCTACCTAATAAAACATAAATCATGAATATGAGAAGAAAATAAAGATCAAATCAAAGCTTTTCATTTAACCAGAAGACAACTTGAGGGCACTTCATATTACTGTTATCAATAACATTAATCTAGAGTCATAATGCTTATTGATACTCAAAATAATTAAGAAACTCCAAAATACATAAAAAGAAAACAATAAATGCTTTAATGGAATAAAGTATTTTAATATTTTTTCCTTTATTGATATTCTCCAAATGCAGCAGCAAACTCCTGCTTTTATGACTTAACTGACTTCTAGAAAAGTGTATATTTAAATTTATGGAACAGAATGTAGAAGATATTGGTTCTAGTCCCATAAATACAACTCTAATTATACAATATCACATTGAGATGATCAGCAAAACAAAACAATATTGCATTTCATAAAGTATAATAGAAAATTTAATCAGTTGTAAAAGTGGAGAGTCATAAAATTAGTAGTAGTAGTAGTAGTATAGCTCGATCTAATCTGGCAATCATTTAGCTTTAATATAACTATCGGGCTTAGAAATGTCTATATTTTTATAAAGCAAATAATTGTAAAGTGGAGATTTACTGTTTATATTATTACCTAAACCATGTTTTCAATTTACTATTAAAAAAATTATTACACAAAGTTACATTCATTCATGCTAAATATTAATAATAATGAAATGCTATTAAATTCTTACCAAAGTATTATTTGGTCCAATCAAATTTCTCATAACAGTTAATCGTCTTTTGTCATCCTTTACATCCACACCTACTTTAACTTTGAATCTATTAATACAAGAAAAAGTCTTCATTTAAATATTTAGAAAATTTCAATGTAACATTTAAGCTTTGTTAAATACCCACTTTTTACTTTTACATTAATTATAATACTGTTTTTAATTTAAAAACAAATTCTTGCTTATGTGAGATCAAGTGGTGAGATCCTGCTCGTTTATCAGGATAGTTTTTACTAAAGTGAGTAGGTGGAGAGAACGGTAAGATCTCTACTTCTAAACCATCAGGGCTCTGAAATCAGTCCTAAATAGGGCACTAACAGACTCAAATTAGTCCAACCGATTAGTTTAATTTAATCCAAGTGGTAATGTACTTTGTGGGTAAGGTGATGGAATTAGACCAAAATATTATTTTTCTATTACCTCTATATCAGTAGATTTCTGTTATCATTGAAATGGGCTGATCAGACTTCAAAGGTTATATGGAGGACTTTTGAATTTGGGCATATCGAAGGACGAGAAAACTGAGAGAACCTTAAGAGGTAACTAGAAAGAACTGGCGAGAACACATGAGAACAAACAAATCATGAAAATTTAGTGTTCTCAACTTTCATAGTCCGAATCACCTCCAATGAAGAGTTACTAAGACCCCATGAGATGGGAACCAGGGTTAAGTCACACCACATGATGTGTCAACAAATTTTAAGATAATTAGTGTCATCGAAGGAAATTGATCTAATCTCAGCCAAATAGAAAAGAAAGTTCCTTTTCCTTCATTAACTAAATTCGAAAGTAAAACAGAATTTAATGACTATTCTGAACAAACAAATTCTCAACATCTTTAAATAATAAAAACAAAATTAAGTAAATCATGGAAAAACATTTTAGATGGCCTCCAGGTTCTCACACTTAGATTTCAAAACAAGAAAATGGTATACAGATAGTCTCTGACTTTTGGTTATAATGCACAATGCCTAANAATATATTTATCCCTAATTCCTTCCATAATCCTATATTTTGTCCACCGCAGTCACTAACAACAGCAACAACAGTATATCCTGCATCAAAAAGTTTTGAAATAACAGTAAATAAAAGTTGTTTTTTCATTTTAACATCAAAATCCATGTAAACTGGTTGTTTCCATGATGCAAATAGTCCTCTTGCCATCATCACTAAAACTTGATTATTGGGTCCAATAACTTTATCCCTCACTTTATCATATTCATATATATGCTTTACCTGAAATATCAGTAAAATGTTAAAACAGAAAATTAAAATAATTATTGAATTATGTGGTTTTATTAATATGAGTACAGTACAGTATATACAGTATTTACCTGCATCTCATCAAACTGAAGAACCTTTCAATAATGATATAACAAAATCTTTCTTTTTTTCATTTTTTCATGTTCTTTTTGAATGATGACAGTTTTACTTTTCCAAAATTTCAGATTTCTCTGGATTGCTTGCATTCTTATCTCAATATGTCTAATCTTCATATTTAAAATAGAATTTTCATGTTTTAATTTAAAATTAAGATCTTCTAAAGTTTTACAATTGTTACATTTGTTAAGAGATTCTTCTCCTTTATCCTGTTTATTTACATCTAAAAGTTTTTCTATCAGGTTTTTTCTATTTCTTTTTAATACACGATTCTTTCTTTCATTTGACTGCTTAGTATTTTTATTTTCTATTTTTCCTAAATTTACTGTTGGTAGTGAAGTTTTCTTTAGTTTAGGTCTTGCCAATAAACCTAATAATTCAGCTTTTAAATTTCTCTCAAAAGCATTTTCTGTGAAATGATCAGAGCAAACATGACAAGAATCAGGATTAATTTTGTCTTTTCTTTCACAGTTATGGATCCATTTTCTTCTTATTATTGGATCTTTAAGAAATCTAAAATAACTGACTTTCATGTCTAATGACTTTGTTTTACAATGGCTGTTATCAGAATTTGCAACAGCACACGTTGCTCCTGGCATCTAAAAATAATAAAATTTTGATATTTGCGTAAATATGCATATTTTAAAAAGTTATATTAATTAATAATAAACAATATTTTTTTACATCGTAGGTTATTTTAAAAGTGTTACCATCCTGTTACGGGCCAGCTTATTATTTGTAGTCGTCATTTCATCGAGCAGATACTATTTTTATACATGCAGAAAACTATTCTTAGTATTTTAAAGTATTTTATTAATGAATATATTTTATCCGTAACCATATTCTGTAATTTCTACAGAACGAAGAGTAAAGACTACAACAAAATATCAAACTGTTCTAGAAACACTTTTGTTAGTTCCGAACAATTTTTATCGATATAATTATCAACATAATTATGTTTAATAATAGTAATAACTATAGATATATTTACCTTCGAAGATTATCAGTGTAAAAACGCTCGACAAATTAAAAAAATAGTTAAATTCCAAAATTTCCTTACCTCGCTTACAGTAGCGAAGCAGTCGCTAGGCCACGGTTCGACTACGGATGACGTATATCCGGAATCTGGCAGGAAATGGCTAAATCGGCTGTATGAGGCAACCTTAGAAATCTAAGACCTTGGGCCGGCGAAGCCCACAACGGACCGGTCGAGTATGGTGGAGAGAAATGGTGTTTGACATATCCTGACGGCCAATCCTCGAAAAAATTCTGCGGATATTCCACTCGTCCGCATTCTATTCCCCTCAGAGCAGTTGGCTGCCATATTTACCAATGTTTTCCAATATTTCTATTTTATTAGTTTATTGCTTCATTGTTTCCCGAGAATAGTAAACACGGAATTGCTCCTCATTTTTTGAACATATTGATGCTATGATCCGTATAATAAAATGTATATGAATGGTGTTACGTAGCCCCCGAAAGGTTGAGAACCACTGGATTAAATAAACGATATATACATATCCATTAAAATTTGATATGAAAAACTATATAAATATCAAAGTAATGTATGCTGTATATTTTTATATTTATATATTTAAAAGTTAACAAAACCAGATCAAGCAAGTTTAGGCTAATGAATTTTATCTAATTGTATTTTGCGGATTCCGTCGTTGTTCGTAGGAGATCGCGCCCACCAGTGGCCAAGATTTATATATTTAAAAGTTAACAAAACCAGATCAAGCAAGTTTAGGTTAATGAATTTTATCTCATTGTATTTTGCGGATTCCGTCGTTGTTCGTAGGAGATCGCCCACCAGTGGCCAAGAGGTTTTCGTACCCTGAACACTGGGAGTTCGATCGTGGGTTCGCGCCTCGCTCGGACAGGTTGGCCAAGTGGTGTTTCCCGGGGTTTCTCCGCGTCCATAACGCCCAAAATAGCGGCCAGTTTCCCTTAAAAAACCTCCCGGATGGCATCCCCCCTAGGCAGATCGCCCAAGTGATGTGTTGTCATAACTAAACGAACAAATAAACAATCCTAGGGAATCGACGATTCGTTAACACTCAGAAGATATTTTCGGAAATATCACCACCTTTTGTAATTGATTTCCTCTCAGTTACTACGCTAAGCCGAAATTTTTGGAACGGAGAGGGTGAACATCAAAACAAAGTTTTTCTATTTGTAAAACCTTGTTTCGCAAAGTTTTTAAATCCAAGATTACTAGGACAAGCTATAAAAAATACTGTCTAATGACAAATTATGAATCAAATTACCTGCAAATTCAACACTTCAATTGTATACCAGCACAAACTCAATTAATCTCTTTCCAATTACTACCTGATACAAATTCTCACCGGGTTTAGAAACCTCAGATCCTACCGGTTTTATTTGTTCTTCTATTTCCCACATCATAACAGATATCATCGAATTGGAAGAAAATTGATCTCTGCTTCAGTAACTGCACTTCAGGAGTTTTTGTCTTACCTTTTGGATTTTCAGCTTCTCACTAACAGATTTTGCCTGGGATACATTAGATCTCATTTTTTACTAAAAATTTATCTAATGAAATGTGCTTTTGCCTACGTTTCACAATGTTATAGAAGTGAGACATAGCATTGTTATTTAAAAAGGTCAATGACACGGCTTGCTACTGCCTTATCAGGATGATACTCTTCAACAAAACTCTGCACTTTACATCATTTTGCACACATTTCTTTAATAAGAGCATTAAGCACATCCTCCTTTCCCTCAGAAGTTTAGGGAGTTGACTATATGTGCTTCTCTTATCTGCGCCAGCTGGCTCTTGCCGAGTAGCTTGTTCGGAAACCAAGTTATCGCATGTAAACGGAGAAAATATGGCGTTCATAATTTTGTTCGTAAACAGGGGCGTTCGTAACCCGAGGTTTGACTGTATATATATATTTATTACTTTATTTTTCATATTTTTACTCATATTTTATTCTTATTTCTTAAATTTTAAACAAGAATTATTGAGACTCCGAAGAGGTTTTCCGCGTAGCAGCGTTTTTATCCGCATCATTTAAATATGTTGTAACATTATCAATGGTCTGAATGAAGTAATCAGATAAATTATTTGGTATTGGTACGAAACAAAGCAACAGAAAAACCATCTGAAATAAAAATAAATAAAATTTAATAACTTTAAAACAAATCATTATGGATTACTTTGAGAATCCAATAATAATGAATGTATCTGGAGAAAAAAGAGATGCGCTCCAGAAAATAAAGCCATCCAAAAATTGTCCAAAACATCAACATTCTTTTCGATTCTTCTATATTTTCCTGTTCTATCGATTTTACTCTACAAAGTATAACAAGACGATAAGTGGATAAATATAAAGAAGACTTTTAACTGATACACGAAGACAACGACAATAAATTTAAATATCGGTTAAATGAATTAGAATCAGTAATATGAAGCATTGGAGGAGATAGACCATAATTAAAATATTTTTTGATTTTATATCCAATAAAGGAAATGGCGTTGATTTTACCTCTCTGAGAGATTCACGAGACTCTACCAATGGCCGAATGGATAAAACCACGGAACACTGGTAGATAACATTTGACCGATGGATTGGCCACGTAGAGTTTTTTTCACGTGTATAACACTTAAGTATAGGTCAGTTTCTCATAGAAAGTCTTCTCGGAATTCATTCCCTTTTGGCAGATCACCCAGGTATTGCGTTGAATTCCTTACCTTTACAATCCTGAAGGATTCAAATTCACGTTCGTGTCTACCCAAAAAATTCAAAGGATGGTTTAACCTATATGTGTCATGTTGTCCCTATTGTGGCACTATAAATCGAATTTATAATGAAAAAGTAATATAATTTTTTAGCGTTTGCAGAATTAAGAGTTAAGTATAATTTTCACATTACCCGAAGATATTAAGCCTAAGCCTTTTTGTCCGTCACGAGGCTTATAATAAAGATGATCTAATTTGGTCAAAAAAAAGGCCGACAACCAATTTTTGGAAATTTAGGAAACGATTTGGTTTTAGACCCCGGGCGGAAGGCTGGGCTCGACCATCTGGTCTTCTGCGCTTATAGTCATAATACGTTAAAACAATCAATTAAAAATTAAAAGAAAAAAAACAATTGTTATGTATAAATTATAGTATAGTATTTATGACTTATTATGAATACATAAAATGAATAAAAATCATATTTACGAAGAATAAATCGGATAGATGATTGCAGAAAAATTACAGACAAATTCTGCTCCGTCTCCAATGATCAAATAAACTCCAAGAAAGAGAACAAAAACTAAAAAAATATTTAAAAAATAAATATTAAATAACATACTTATTTAATTAATAATTAAATTTTTTCATATCATTTATTGTACGTCTAATTATAAGAAACACACAATGTATGAGATTTATTTTAAAAATATATTTTTTGAAGTTTTTCTATCTTATATGAAAAAAAAACCTATATTACATTCCAAACACTCTGCCAAATTCAATACAGAGTGGCTGAATAGTAAGAAATATAATATTTAGCAACTCAAACTCGAACACGAATCCTCCAGCTGCAAGTACTATAATCGCTTCGACCATTCAGCCATCAAGTGTATATTCAATTCAATACTGTACTTTGTTTTTATATCGTTTATAAATTAGTTTAGTTTGGAAATATTTATAAATTCATATCATTATAGATACACCTAAATTGATATTGATTATATATTATAAAAAAACTACCTAAGAAAACTTGTTCTCTTTTCAATCCAAATGTATGGCCTAATTTATCGAGAAGTCTTGCATTTGCATTATTTAATCGTAATTTTTTGTACACTACATTAAACACATTTCTAATTAATTGAAACATTGTTCATTCCATTAATTTTGAATATTCATTCGATTACAATTCAAATTATTCAGAATGTTTTTTTTTTCATGGTTAGTTTAGACAAATTAAAAACATTATCTAAATATTTATAAATTAGTCCTATTGCGAAGCATTTATTTTAAATATTGATTTATTAAAGATTTTGAAATTTATAAATTATAGAAATTTAAAAACATAATTTCACTCTTTAGACAAGAGGGAGTTATAAATATGCCCTCTTGTGGTGATGAGAGAAATCAAATTTTTAAATTGAATTTAAAAAAAAATGAAGAAATTACATTTAGTGAAGCTTAAAATAATATTTTTAATATTAAAATATTGTATCTTTGTTTTCTTTTTTATTTGTATTTTTAGGAAAATATTAAAAAAAGCGGGATAGGTAAACTTAAAAATACGGCAGTGTCACCAATGACGGCCGGATGGCCGAGTGGTCAAGGTGGCAGCCCACCGCTCTGGGGGACACGGGATCGAATTCGGACGAGTCAAGGAATTCCCAGGAATTTTTCGGGGGTTGGTCCGTTCGGATAGTTCAGGCACCGCTCTTCACCACCAGGTCGGCCTGGCCGAATCCATAATGGGCTTGCTATAAGAGACCCTTTTAGTGCCCACAGGGCTGAAAGGTATAAAAAAAAAGCCAAGTATATTCAGACCGGATGGCCGAGCGGTCAAGGTGGCCAGCTGTAGGCTGCCACCTTGACCGCTTTTTCGACCTGTCCGGTTTCGATCCCGTTTCCGGGGTTGAATCCGGACAGGTCGAAAAATCCTCAGGAATTTTTGGGAGGTGATTAGGTATGTCGGATATGTTGGCCCCCGAGCTTTACCACCGGCCGCCCCATTGTGAGCTTTGCCTAACCCATAATGGGCTTGCCAAAAGAGGCCTTGTTAGTGCCTACGGGATGAAAAGAGAATATTATTACATAATAATATGATAACATCTTTGTAAAGAGCAAACATCGTATAAAAATAGAAGCCGCATATAATTAAAAATGATATTACATTAAAGATGACAGATGCTATCAATTGGCCTAATTAAATTTTATTTTACTAAAGAGAATTCTATAAGTATAATAACCAAAACATAGCAAAATAAATAGGTATGCGGGTATTTAACTCAAAAATTTTTTGAAATTTCTCCTGCACCGCAGGAACTATGATGGCCATTTTCTTCATACCCGTATGAAATAACGCCTATAATTGATGTGGCCGAATGGTAATTTATGGGGCATACATATCGTTTAACTTATCCAAAAAAAAAATTTCGAAATCGACCAAGATTTGAATGAGAGTGTCCCAGACCAACAGTTTACTTTTTGATCTGATGATACGTTCCGGAAATATTAAGTTACAAATTTCTGAAATTTCTCTATAATTTTCTGTAGGGAGTTTATTAGAAACATTTTTGCATATTGAAATTCATTGTGAAATTTCTTGAAAATTTCTTGAAAATTTCAATTCATTGAAAATTTCACAATGAATTGAAATTCATTTCAATTCATTGTGAAATTTTCCGATGAAACATTCATGTTTATAGTTTACAATGAAATTTGTAACCCTGACAAAGAACTCCGTCCGACGTGAATTTTCTGCACTTTATAAATGCCCAAATAATTTGTGTAATAACTATTGTATCACCTACCATTGTATTATGACTCCAAAGTTGAACCTTATTTATTCCTTTCCTAATTAGAAAGACTTAGGTTCTATTAAATATTAAGTGAAGTGACAAGTGTTATACAGTTTTTGAAATCGGAAGTCAAGAGGGTTCTATCGGTGTGTAGGTTTTTGAAATTGGATACTTCGTTGAAAAGTTATGACGTCTGGAAAGATATTCGAACTTAGCGATAAATTTCTAATTATGTCGGCAGACAGACTGACGGGCTTCACGGTGTTTGAATTATATCTGTGCTGTAAGTACATTTGCCAATTTTTGGAATTGTAGGAGTAACAGTTTTGAAGATTTCAACAACTTTCGGTAAAAATTCGACAAGTCATTGTGGGCTTCCTGCTAGTTATTTCCGAAAAATATTCGGTTGTTTATGAGAGGACATTAACTATTAACTTTGTGCTAAATTTCATCTCGATACACCTTATAGTTTTTGAATTATGGCCGTTCCATCAAATTTTCCTAACCTTCAAAATGTGTTCTATGGCGTAGCCATAGAAACGGTCATTGACTTTACTCTTATGAAGTAGCTGGAAACTTGGGTGAGTAGCGATTTTATCACTTATAATCGAAATAACAAGGAAGAAGGCAATGGCAAACCACTTCCTCAACTCTTGCCAAGAAAACTACATGGACAAGGAATTTCATAATAGAGATATAGTGTTGGAGGATGAGACCTTCGGGTTCGAAAGCACTCTAACTTCTACTGGGGACGAACAAGGAACTTCACTGACTAAGATTGAACATAATGGCATGATTAAGTCAAAGCTGAAAGGGAGTTTAATCATTGATGCAGTCAAACACGAAAAGAAAGTTCCAAGTTTCTTCAAACAACACATATTTGCAACATGGAATGTGAGAAGCATGTATGCTGGAAAACTAGACATAATTAAAAGTGAAATGACAAGAATAGGGATAGAAGTGTTAGGAGTCAGTGAGCTTAAATGGATAGGAATGGGACACTTTGATTCAAATGACTTTAGGATCTTCTATTCTGGACATGATAACTTAAGAAAAAATGGAGTGGCTCTAATTGTAAAAAAGAATTTAGTAAATTTTATTTTGGGTTATAAACCAGTTAGTGACAGAATCATAGTCTTGAGGATGCAGGGAAAACCAGTCAATCTGTCAATCATTCAAGTTTATGCTCCTACTACAGAAGCGACAGAAGAAGAAATTGAAGGGTTTTATGAAAAGCTTCAAGAAACAGTTAATAATTTACCAAAAAAAGATGCACTCTTTATTCTTGGTGACTGGAATGCAAAAGTAGGAAAAGAAGAGACTCCAGGACATGTTGGAAGATATGGTCTTGGGAAAAGAAATGATGCTGGGATACGACTAGTGGAATTCTGCATTTCAAATAACCTCTTTATTGCAAATACATATTTCCAATTACATAAACGAAGACTATATACATGGACATCACCAGATGGAAATTATAAAAATCAGATTGATTATATAATAGGTAGCAAGAGATGGAGGAATGCAATCAAATCAGCATGTACCAGACCGGGTGCTGACTGTGGGACTGATCATGAACTCCTTATATCAAAAATATCATTCCATTTGAAAGCTAAGAAAAAAGGAAGGGAAATAATGGGATGTTATGCTACAGATATCACCCCATCTTACATCTCAGAAATAAAAGAAGGTCTCAAAACAATTAATACATCAGGAAAGGAACCTGATGAAGTATGGGAGTCTTTAAAAAACACTATTAAACATACTGCTGATAAATGCATAGGAAAGAAGAAGAAGGAAAATAAGAAATCGCCTTGGCTGTCACACAAATCTTTAGAAATTGCAAACACTCGGAGACAAATGAAAATTATAGGAGATCGTCAAACAATTAAAAAATTAACTGCAGAGTTCCAAAGACAGGCTAGGAAGGATAAAGAAGAATATTTTAATAATAAATGCAAAGAAATTGAATTAAATAATGCGAAAGGACGTACAAGGGATCTCTTCAAAACAATTAAAGAGGTCGTTGGAAAATTTACCCCTAGGCTTGGTATTTTAAAGAACACACATGGAAAAGATCTAATGGAAGAAAGTGAAATAAAGAGAAGATGGAAAGAATATACAGAACAGCTTTATAAAGCAGATAATAATATAGAAGAAATAATTGAAGGAAGACATTTTACTTTGGAACCATCAATTTTGAAGGAAGAAGTGGAATGGGCAATCAACCAAATTTCAATTGGGAAAGCAGCAGGAACTGACGGAATTCCAGTGGAACTGCTCAAAGCAGCTGGAGAGGAAGGAATTAGAATACTAACAAAGCTATGCCAACAAATATGGGAAAAGAAGGTTTGGCCAAAGGAGTGGAAGCAATCCATTTTTATACCAATCCCAAAAAATGGCAATGCAAGAGAATGTTCCAACTATAGAACAATCGCACTAATTCCCCATGCAAGTAAGATTCTGTTAAAAATAATACAGAAGAGAATTGAGCCATATTTAGAAAGAGAATTGCCACTGGAACAGGCTGGATTTAGAAAGGGAAGAGGAACTCGCGATCAAATTAGCAACATCAGATGGATTCTAGAAAAGGCAAAAGAGTACCAGAAGGACGCCTTCTTTTGTTTTATAGACTATAGTAAAGCCTTCGATTGTGTGGATCACTCCAAGTTATGGAAAGTACTCAGGAGCATGGGAATTCCTGAACACCTTATATCTTTATTGATGAGTCTTTACAATGAACAAGAAGCAAAAGTAAGAACTCTATACGGAGAAACTGAATGCTTTAAAATTGAGAAAGGGGTGCGACAAGGCTGCATTTTGTCTCCATATCTGTTTAACTTATATACTGAATATATCATGAGAATGGTTACTACAAATGAAGAGTCCATTGGTATCAAGATTGGAGGCGAAACTATTAATAATATAAGATATGCAGATGATACCACCCTTTTGACAGAAAGCAAAGCAGATTTAGAAAAAATTATCATAAGGGTAAAAGAAGAAAGTGCTAAATTTGGTTTGAAGCTAAATGTAAAGAAAACTAAAGTAATGTCAACTAAAGAGTTAAAAGATTTCATTGTGGATGGTGAAAGAATTGAAGTGGTAGAAAGTTACATACTTTTGGGCTCAAAGATAGAAAGGAATGGAAGTTGTGAAGGAGAAATCAGGAGGAGAATTAATCTTGGCAGAACAGCCATGGCAAATCTCACCAAGATAATGAAAGATAAAGACATTTCCATTCATACTAAGAAAAGAATTGTAGAAGCAATGGTTTTCCCTGTAACATTATATGGCTGTGAAAGCTGGACTCTAAGGAAAAAGGAAAGAAAAATGATAGATGCATTCGAATTATGGGTATGGAGAAGATTACTTAGAGTTCCATGGACAGAAAAGAAAACAAATATCTCAATTTTAGAAAAAATTAAGCCAAGCTTCTCCTTAGAGTCAAGAATCTTAAAACAAAAATTGACCTACTTTGGACATGTGATGCGTAAAGAAGTTTCCCTAGAGAAGACTATTATGCTGGGAAAAGTGGAAGGTAGAAGGAAGAGGGGAAGGCAACGGATAAGATGGATAGAAGAAATAGAAAAAGTCACAGAAATGAAGCTGGATGAGCTACGAGAGACAACAAGGGAAAGATCAAGATGGAGAAGACTTGTCCATGAAGTCACCAGGAGTCGATGACGACTCGATGGAACTTAACAACAACAGGTTCTATTGTATCCACTATTTTAAACGTGGTAAAAAACATAATTTTGTAATCCATTTTTGCAAAGTCCTACTTTTCCAGATTATATCAGATAAAGGTAAACATTTTATGCAATACTATGTTGAGTAGAATATATTTTAATATAAAATAAAGAAACGTTAATAATTGTATTGTTTGCAATTATTTTACAGGTTACTTCCACACCGAGTTTGGAGACAGTTCCGAGAACCGTTCCGTCGGATCAGTTTCAACTGTTCTAGTTCCAGAAGTGGAACTGAATTTCCCATCTTGATATCTTAATAAAGTCAATTTATAAAGACATCACCATTTCCCAGTAAGAAACAGTAAATAAAATTTTTATTTTATTATATAGTAGTATTTATGTATTTTATTTATTGCTTTCATGTTTAAATTATGTAAGGCATGTGTTATTGAATCCCAATAACACAATCAAATGCCTTATATAATATAATTACTTAAAAATCAGAAATTCCTATTCTAATAACGAAACTTGAAATTAAGTCTCAAATTTGAAGTGTATCTTGCACGAGATTAAAAAGTATAAGGATAAAACATAATTAATATTTTTTTATACTTTCATACACTGTATTGCTTATTCTCTCCTCTGTTTAATTACCAAATTCATTTGGTATTGTAGAGAAAGGGAAAATTTAACGCTTCTATCAGAATTTTTAGTATTTTTTTTATTGAACGAATTTTTGTTAGTATTCCTTTGCCCATTACTGTATGTGAATTACGAATAAGTTGCTGAAATTTCTTTCATAACTGCTGCATGATTATTGGGCTTCAATTTTCAATTTGAAGACTTAGGCCTACAAATTCTCACTGGCATCTGCCGGTATATTTTCTGTCCTTCTTTAACCTGCAGAACGCAGTTAGATTGATGAATATCGAGACCTGAAATGGAAAAGTAAGAAACAGCGGGCCTAATTAACTGTATACAAACTTCCGGACATTGTACCGAAAGTAACGCTATTTCAATTCAAAACTAAAGAAGTTAGATAAATGTCCGGCATAAGTCAATTGTTAACAGAAAAAGTATGATTTACAGGGGCATGACACTATTAAAATCGAAAACATATATTTCAAATTAAATAAATTAAAAATATGATTAAAAGTTGCAGGCATTGTGAAGATGTCACAATAAATAATTGCTAGTTACATTTAAGTTCACTCCACTTTAAACATAGATCTTTTCAACAATATTCTGAAAATATATTTAGAAAATTATTTTTAAAAAGTCACTGAAATATTTGTTAGATGATAGAAAGTTCTATTAAAACAAGCATCAAATAGTTTGGTTGTGTTCTTTATTAACCGTGTTATTACATAATATAATATAATTAAAAATATTGAGTACAAAAATAAAATTAGGTAGTTAAACTATAGTGATAATTAAAATACAGCATAACGTTATTTATTGCTGCAAAAAGATTATATGTTTATTAGCATAACATTTTAACGTACAGCCATGGTTTTATTTTATATATTATTCTAGAAAAAGTAATTAAAATAACTCTATAAATCCATAATTTGGCTACATGTGGATAAGAATGATCCACCTACTCACTTATCCTCCTCACTATTACCAGGTTTCATTTGAAAAATCACAAATGAAAAACAAACTGTCCTCAATGAAAGACACTATGGATACGTTTTAATACAAAAATAATCTTTAACTTCAAAATTCCTTTCAAATTGTGCCCAAAAGAAGCCAAATTCTCGTTTTTCTTGTTACCGTATTTATCCATAACACTCGCATAAAGTATCCCGTTACGTGAATCTTTCACATTACGTATATTAAATGTATTAGTAAACGGAAATATATTATATCTACATCATACATAAATTTATTTGTATAATTAATTAATACATCATACGTAAAAATAACTTTATATACACTAATTACAATAAAAATTACCGCATCATGAAGTTGTCCGTAGATGTGTGTGTAACAATGATATAAGTTAGTGATTTAAAATGAAAGCAAAATGATCATTTACTACAGAAAAAATTACAAATGAAAGGCGGTTCTAGTACTCTATTGGGCCACCTCTAACGTGAATAAACGATGTGATACTGGCGGGCGTGGAGGCATACAGGTGATGTATGTTGTCCTACGGCATTTCAGTTCACATTTGCTGCAAGTGGTCCTCTAGTTCGGACAAACTCATAGGCAGTCGAACTTGGTGTCCCAAGTAATCCCAGACAAGTTCGACCAGTGGCAAATCAGACCGAGTAGACAATGAAATGTTGCAATTTAGCGGAGGCAGCCATGTGACACCCTTGCCGCGTGTGGTCGAGCATTGTCCTGTTGGAAAATGGCTCTTGGGAGCCCTGCCATGAAAGGCAACACATGTGGCTGCAGGATGTCTTTAACATAAAGGTGTATATGATGGCACCCCAGATTATCATACCAGCTGTGGAGACGCTGTGCCACTAAAAAGCGTAGACAGATTGAAGCGTTCACTACGGAACCTTCAGACAAAATCGCCGCCGCTGTCAGTGACTAAACTGAGTCTGGATTTGTCGCTGTAGACGACCCGGCTCCATTCCATTGTGGTCCAATCCTGTCGGTCCAATTGCGGTCTAATCCCATTGCGGTCCAATCTCCAAACGGAGGCAACAGTAGGTAACCTCGATGGCAGCACACCTAATGGCTGCTGCAATACCAAATGTTCCTCAACCTGGTGCCTCTAAATGGTACGGACAGATGGCTATAACGCTATAACTCTAACCATTTCTATATCTGTTTGAGACTTATCTGCATGCCGGATTTTCAGCGTTGCGACAACTCCTTCTTGGTGCGCTGAATTTAATGGCAATGAGTGAATTGTTGTTAAAAATGATAACGATTTTATATGATTTTTGGATAGATTCCTAAAAGCATTCCAATTATATTTTTCTTTAGCTGAAATATTTCTGATTTTCTTCAAAATATTCTTGAAATTTAATTATATTTTCGTTACATTCGGTAAGATCGAGAGGAGGTAATTGTCCACCATATTCTACTGGAAGATGCTGGGGAGAGATGAATTTGTGCAGAGATTCTATTCCAGAACTGTGAAAATGCAACTGAAAATATTTGATTTACATTAGTATAGTGACATTTCAATTTTTTTCATTAGAATACTAGAAAGGAATGAAAGCTGCTTTGCGATTTATAACACTAATGTAGAAATCGTGTATTGTTTAAAACATTAAAAAGAAATTCAAATCAAGCACTGAGCAGTAGCACTGAATCTTATTATGTTTGAGATCCTTGCGTACTATTTCGAAAGTATTCAAATTTGAATTATTCAAGCCCTAGTAGCCCAATTTTGACTTCGTATATAGTTACTAGGGGCCTCCTGCCTCTACGCTTTTCATATCTAGTCTCAACTTTTGTGATATTCAACTATTATATGATAGTAAAAGATTGAATTTGACACAATCGGGGATTGCAGGCTAAATTATTAGTAATCTCGCGAGGAACCAACTAATGAAAATTTGTACAAAATTATTTAAGAAGTAAACTAGATTTGAGACTTTCAATTTTTTTAATTTAACTTTTTACTCGTCTGTTTAATCATTTAATACTAATTTACTTCTCATTTTTATAAGCATTTTTTGGTATTTTGTTTCAGAGGGCATTGTATTGTAAAATCTTAACAATAGATTTTATTATGAGATACAGAAGATGTATTCTAGCATTTGCAATTTTTTTCGTCCATGGATTTACTGACCACTTGCACTCATTATTTATAATGATGATCAAAAGTTCATTGAGGGCCAAATATCAATGTAATATAGGCTATATTTCGGCTGTAGTTTAGATTTTCTTCCTCAATATATTTAATTTCATTTTATTTAATTATCAGTTATAAATACCAATTCCCCGAAGTTTCACACAGGCTAATTTAGTAATTTTTTTGTATACTGCAGAAAGTATGTATTATTTGTAATAACTAAATAATAAATAAAATGCTAAATATTACTAATACATAAATATAAACTCACTCTTTTCTTCATTTTATAGGGAAGAAATAGCCGAAATGCTGTATAAAAGGCATATACAAAAGTTCCAATATTTATGACATGAATTGCTTTATAACTAATCGGAGTGGATTGCTGTGTTAAATTAAATACATACTTTAAATTATATTGAGTCATAAAATATATTAAATAATTAAAATTTACGCTGAAATTACTAATCTTAATATAACTTTAAAAATATTACTATTATTAGTGTAGTAATTTACTATATAATATATAATCTAAATAAAGCTTACAAAAACAATGGAAACTATGCAGTATAATGTAGTTGGTGTTAATTGCAAAACATGTCTCCAATATAATGTTTTGGCATCCAGAATTATCACAATTCCGTTGACTTGAATTATATGTCCCGTTATTGCCATATCTATAAACATCATGAAGCATTTTACGACTTCACTGACGTGTACTTTCGAAGGGTCCCAGCAAGCTAAATAAAGCAGAAATATAAATTAATTTTCCAATTATTCACCATTAAAATAGTATAATAAAAACAGAAAATATAAATAAGTTTAGGTTAGATCTCTCAACAGAAAGATCAATCTTAACATCTTTGCTTGAACAGAAACATGTAGACAAAATTTCCTTACATTCTCATCATAATTCGTAATTAAATTAATTTAAATATTTTTAGTTTTCATCATAAATGTTCTGTTTAAGTACTGAATGATTTGATCAAACAACGGTATTTTCATATATAAACTTTTAATTATAAATGTTTTTTTATATGGAGATAAGGATACATAAAGTATATTCATGTCGCTCTATACAGGATACGAATGAATTTTTTTAAGTTTTCAGCGTTAAATATATGATTATAAAACCGTATTAAATTTAGGACGTGGCTATTTATATATACCGATTGTATGTTCTTATATTCCAACCAGATACTGACTGTATGAGCTATTATTACAATTAATATTTTGATAATAACAACACAGTTATAAATATAGTTTTATTTATTAAAGTTCAGTTACAATGTTGTTTAATAAAGTAATCAATAAAATATGAAGTCTCATTAAATCATTGAAATATCAGTAATGAAATTTAAAGTAGATTAGTAGATATACCAATAAAGTAAAATAAATATAGTAGGACCTCGATTATCCGGACCTCCATTATCCGGATTTTCTATTATCCGGATTGTTCAAAATAAACAAAAATTTTACGAATTTGCTGATTTGCACTTGGCAAATTACGACACTGTTTATGTACGTGATGGAATGCATAAATTTTTTTGTTTCAACAGCGTCTCACCTAGCACAGTGGTCGTAAACTCTTAAATATATTTTGCGTCGTAATAAAAATATAACTTGACATACGTATTTATAAATAATTTATATTCAAATTACATCATTTCTATGACCAAGGGCGGCGTAAGGCATGGACGACGTGGGCCACCGCCTATGCCTCGCGGTCCGAAGGGCCTCGCGCCTCGAAGGTTTATGCATTACTTAAAAGCCGCGAACGCGACGAAAAAATTTTACTCGTCATAAAACGATAAATAGTTTGTCAAATTTTTATTCATAAAAATGCAGTTTCAACTGCTTTTTATTTTATAAAATCCGTCTTCTTGCGCCACCAGAGGGTCTTTTAAACAGTAGGTAGTCTGTTAGCGTTGGTCAGTAGTAGTCCAAATTCAATACAAACGTTTGTTTCTTCAAAATTTGATCATGATTTAAGTACAGTATTTATTTTTAATATTACCGATATGTCATCGAAAAGAAAACATGTTGTATTATCATTAAAAGACAAATTAAAGTATTTGTTTCGATTATCCGAACACTTCCTTATCCGGACTACCTTCATCCCCAATTCCTCCGGATAAACGAGGTTCTATTGCATATTACTTTTTATTCTGTATTTTAATTTTTTTTTATTTTTTTGTAAAAAGTGGTCTGCTTAGTCTTTCTCTTCGGACGTCCTTTGGATTTAATTTTAGTTTTGAATTTTAAGTTTTTATTTGATTGATTTGAACAAGGCTCGTTATTAGACTGAATTTCTTCTTCAGGTTCCTCTGGTTTAATTGTACTAAGCTCACTACTCTCGTGTTCAAAAAGAGGTATTCTATTTCTTGCATTGCTTTCTACTACTTTTAATTCCTCTACATATTTATTGAAAGTTTGCGTTCCATAATTAGACAAAATATCTGCAATATTTTTAGTTATCGCCAATGCTGTATTAAATTTTTCCCTATCTGATAATATTTTGTTGGAACAATTAAAATCCATGCTTCTGCCTATGTATTATAAAATTTTGATATTTTGCTATCAAGGTTTTCCTCAATGCCATTATTTTTAATTTACATTTCGATGATTGAATTCTCATTTCTCGATAATCGATATCATAATTAAAATATCAATAATCGAAATTTAGGATATCCTAAATTATAAATTACATTAAAACTGTCATCTTCACGTTAGGGCTTTAAAAGGGTTAAATAGCCAATTGCGTACACATACTATATGTATAGCCACTTTGTTAAATTTATGTGTAAAAATATTGGATACTATGTATAACGTCACAATACGGGCTGCAATTTTAAATCGTATTTTTAATTTATTTCATTTAAAATATACGCTTCCACCTCAAATGCCTTGCCCTGTACATAATACTTTCCATTTAACAATAGAGTCGTGCCGGTCATCTATTAACTAAGTTTAGGGGAAAAGTTTTAAATTGAATAATGCGACTTCCATTTTGAATCGGAAGTAAATGTATTGGGTAAAAGTAAATGAAGCCTATTGCTCCGAGGTTTTCTACTCATTGTCTTACATTTCATTTATTTAACACTGGTCTCAAAATTAAGAAATTACAGACAGACAGAAGACAATGGAAATTTATAAGCCAATAATTATCTCAAATTCCAACCCAAAATGTCTATGAATGAATCATTAACTCAGTCTAATGAGCTAAACGACATTAATATAACTCATTGAACGCGTGTCCTCCCGTCTGTCCGCGTAACGGTATGCAAAAACGGGCACTAGAGGCGCCCTAGCGATGATTTTAAATTAACAACAAATTATTTTTTTTTGTAATACGAATTTATTATTGATATGAATTTATTATTTATAACACGGAATGGTATAAATAATTATTATATGCCTTCATTAACCTTGCGCCACACGTTTACAACATCCCGGGACTCACAAGTTAGTGAACGTCGCGCATTGACTCACGGGAAATTTGTTGAAAAAATGGCGGATACATTTAAAATCGAGGTTTACAACCGAAGATTAATTTATTTAACTATTTTAAAGTTTTATAGAATGTTTAATAGATAGAAATATAGATCCGTATGACGCGATTGGGACTTTAACAGAGCTGTAGAGCATATTGGTAGGAACAAAAAAAGTCAAAGGAATCGTGCCTCATGGGAATTCGTAAAGAATGCCCACTAGAAGGCCTCCCGGACTACTAGTATTTTATAATTTAATGATATTTTATGATAATTATTTCACTTAAGCTAATCACTATATCTACATCGAACATTTTTTGATAAGGCATAAAGACTAAATACTAATAATATTGTCCAGTCAATTACTGTAGAGACGTACTTTGTTCTCTAGTGATAATGTTATAAGTTATAAATTGAGTAAACATTATACAAACACGTCAGAACTTTGTTTATATAATTTATTTTTGTAAATTTAAATGCAATGTAGATTCGTATCAATTCTACGTAAATAAGTTTGACATTTATTCAAACTTTAATTAATAAAATATTATCATTCTTCAAGCGAAAACATTTATATAATTAGAAACGACTTGTCTTCTATGGATTTAAAATTGATTCGACTAGTGTCTGTCCGAATATCGAGGCTGAACCGATTTCTTTTAAACTTTGTAGTATGTATATTCAGTATAATATTTATCATTTCCTCGGATACCTCAGCTAGTAATTTAATAATTAAGTACTTACGGCATCGACCGATTCCCAAAATGCTGCCATCTTGATCCGTGTGAGGGAGATAACCAACTATTTTCATGTCAAGATATTTTTTCACGGCAGCAGGATTAAATTTATCGAATATATTCGGATATTTTTTTCTCGTAGAGTAATAATTTTTTAATAATTTAATTGCTCTTTCTTTATCGAATTTTCTGGCTCTAAGGAAGCTCAAGAGAAACATATCGTCTAAACGACAATTTATATTCTGCTCTGTAATAATACGAAAAAACTAATTAATTGTTAGTTAATTAATATTTATATATGTTATACGATAAATTAGTATAGGATGTTTCAGTATACGTAATTAAAATTCTCCTTCAAGAACGGTCATTTTCAATGTACTGTACTGAACAAATATATTGCTTAAGTCAGTGGTTCTCAACCATTTTGTTGATGTAGCCCATTAGTTGTTTCTCAAGTACCCCATATATTTTTGTATGTAAATTTTATAATTACTGCGTTAAATGTATAACTGAGCGCTATAAAAGAACTCTAACTAACTAACTAACTGTAACTAAAAGTGAATTACTTATTTTAAGTAAATAATAATAAATTTAATCAGGTACATACATTGATTTATTATTATTTGACAAGTATATTATATAAAATCACAAAAGTCATTTCAATACATGCATAAATTACATTTCCTAAAAATAAATAATTATAATTAACGATAAAGAAAATTTAAATTATTCTACAATAATTTCTAACAAAATTTAATGGGATATTTGTTGCGATAAATCTTCAGCAATTTTTTCAAAATTTGGTTCCCACGTTGTTAAATAGAGATTATAATTGTGTACTGACCTTGAAAGTAATGGCTGCGAATTTATAACGTGCAGAACAATACATGAATCTTTCAATTTTTGTAACAAATGTAACGTCTAAATTTGCTAAATATCAAGTAATGCGCGCATGCAGTGACACGCATTGCATGGTGGGGGTACGATCCAAGCCTCGTTATTCTTAATACCAGTAATCCAGTAAAAACATGAAAAGCCCCCAATCTTATTGAGCAATAATTATAGAATAAAAAAAATTTTTTTTTTCTATTCTAAAATTAATGCTCGGTTAAACCGTAATTTTACTAGACTACAGGTTCACTCGGCACTAATGGCACAAATAGACAGGTAAATCAAGTGGATAAACAAGTTGTTTAGACTGTTAAAAGGGAAATCGATGTTCACACTGGGATATTTTAAAGCTTTTGTTTCTTGATTTTGTGTTAATAATTTACAGCAAATTGATTAACATACGCCATTTTATAATGAAAGTTAGATGTACTCCTTAGATTTACGATCGTACCCGTAGGGGTACATGTACAGTACCTCCCCCCGGTTGAGAACCACTAATCTAAGTCTTTATGTTAATTTTTTAAGGTATAATCAAATCTGATGCACTTCAAATCTATTTTCTAATAGAAATACTTTTTTCTTAATTTCTTATGTTACATAAAAAATTATAACTCTAGATTAACCTGGCTAATTAAATGTATAATTATTATATAATTTGGCGTTATCATTTATTCAATTACATAATACGGTCTAACCTGTAAACAAAGGCCACTGACAGCAACATAAAGAATAATCGTTTTCGGGAGGTTATTTTGTGTTCCTTGCAGAAAGAAACGTCCCTGAAAAAATGGCCGCCGTTTACAGGTGGTCGTTATTAGAGGTTTGATTGCATGTATATATTTAATTAGCCAAATTACAGCTCGATGAATCCGGTGTTATTATTTGTTTTTCTTTTAGTTTAGGTTTAGTTTACTCCATAATTAGACTATTCAAGATAAATATGAATTTTTCCTTACCGATTACCATTCTCTTGAAAATTTCAAATTCCCTTTTATTCCATGTTAAATAATCTTTACTTTCTTTATTGCTGCAATCTTTTACGAATAAATCTACATTCATCTCTATAAAATCATAACAAAATATATTTTTATAGCGTTTATTTGTTATTTATCCGCGTAAAGTAATAAAATAAAATCTATATTTCATCAAGTGAAACTAAATACTTAAATACATGTAATTGCATTTATTTAAGTATTTTTACAGTGATATATTTATTTTAAAATAAAAATCAATTTTAAAAAGTTAAACCTCGATATAGCGACATTCTAAATAGTGAAACCCACGTAAAGCGCCGAGAATTTCCATAGTATTGATAAATATAGAAAGAACCTTGTACCCTGCGTTAGTGCACTGACTTTTTTTGCCGTTAGTAAAGTTGTGTGTTTGACCACCCCAACTGTTATTTTTGTCAAATGAAGAATGTAAGTAAAAATTCATAAAGTTTTACTCATTTATTTGATAAAGGCATGTATTATACATATGATACATATGAGGGCGTGTTACTTTGCTATCGAATCTTAGGCAGCGTAAGAGGAAAGAAAGCGTTGTAATGACGTTGTCAATTTGAATACCTCTACAACTATGCCTTCGGCATTCCACAAATCATCAAGGTTCATCCTATTAATGTGATAAATGTCAGCTAAAAAGTAGTAATACAAGAAACGCCTTTATTTTCACACTATCAATATCCCTGGCTCTGCTTGTCACAGCAAAATTTAATCTGTTATCACTGATAAACTCGTTAATATTGTCAACCAATAAATCTACTATTTCCAGACAAATCTACTACTTGCCAGACAAAAATAGGAATTTCCGTATTCACTCAGTATGTTTATCGAAGTCAGCCATTTTGAATTTGTAAGGGAATAAAACTAATTAAAAAAAACTTATAATAATAAACAGAAATAAAAATTCGATTTATATTATAAATAATAAATGTACTGAAATTATATTTATTTTAAACATTTAAAAAAAAACTAAATAAATATTCACGAATCTTGAGAAAAATAACATGGTTAGTACTTTGGGGTATTTGCAAACTCCACGCTGAGAAATGTCATCTTTCTCTTACAGGAGTTGCCGCAACATCATAGCAATTTCTCAACATGCTCTATACATATAAGCTATCGAATATTAGATGTAAAATCTATGAATAATGCAACCTTTAAAACATTTATGATGTCAAAAATCCCCACTGCACTAATGCAGGGCTTAGTGTCTGTTAACAAATAATTATTACCGAATTCTGTGATTTTCAGACACATATTTGCATTCAGATATCAACAATTTTTATTGCATCTCTTCGGTTTAGCGCTACACACAATTTTTGCCAAATAAATGATAACGCTAAATCGAAGATTGAGCGAATCTAATTAAATCGCATAGAAAAACAAATGCCTTACCTTCTGTATCGACTACTGTTTATTGCGTTGGAAAGACTTGGAGTCTGTATGCAATAATTAATCAGTTTTTAGTTTTATTTTATAAATATTTAGTAAGGTTTAAAGTCTGAGATTAGATAATTTTATGTTCCACAAAATAAGATAAAATACAAAATAATATCTATGATAATAACCTGTATCATTAATCTCAAAATAACTCTATCGTAATAAACTATGAACTTTTCTATTGTTTTCAATGTCCATTTTATATCAAAAGCTTTCAAAAGTAGAACAGTTTAATGTTTCGCTTGCGGTTTAAATTCTTGAGAAATAAATAATTAAAAATTGCTTTCATGCCGCAGGATACAGCTTTATTTATTTATTGGCTCGTGGTCCAGAGAAGTAAGATGGCACCTCATAATGCTTTATGTAAATACAGTAATTACAGTATTTAAATACTTCTTCAATATCCTAATACTTAATTAAAACACAATAAAGATCTTGTGCACTAGTAACAAAGTTTCATGTTAGAATGTGAAATTCTGTTTTAACTTTTCTTCCTAAACGTTTAAAATGGCTATTATTAAACACTTAGGTTGTAGGCATTGACATATATAATCAGCTAGATATATCATAAATATTAATTTTACGGTAAATACTAGCAGTGACGGGGAAAGACCTAAAGTTGATGTGGGCAAGGTACATTTCGCGAGTCCCGCTGGTGGGGCAAAAAGACGAATTTTATAAAATAGAAAGCAGTTGAAACTTCCAAATTTTTATTTATAAAAATGCAAACTGTATTCTTTGACTAACATTCTAGATATATCATAAATATTAATTTTACGGTAAATACTAGCAGTGACGGGGAAAGACCTAAAGTTGATGTGGGCAAGGTACATTTCGTGAGTCCCGCTGGTGGGGCAAAAAGACGAATTTTATAAAATAGAAAGCAGTTGAAACTGCCAAATTTTTATTTATAAAAATGCAAACTGTATTCTTTGACTAACATTAAAGAAAAATTAAAAAAAAAAAAAAATTAAAAAACAGAAATTTCTTGCTTTTAGCCTTACTGAATTACTTAATAATTCTATCGTAATTCAGCTTAGATGCTATATATGCTTCAATAAATAAAACTGCCATAGCTGAAAGTCTTTCCTAACCCATTGAATTTCTTAAATAATTTTTTTATTAGTTTTAATTAATTTTGTAAAGCTTCATTCAGTGTAGGCAGTACTTGTATTGTTGTAGGTATTGTTAACAAAATTCGAACGATAATGTAAGTATTTGGGTAAATTTTTTAAAAGTTATTTTCTGTTATGTATTGAGCGGCTGTTTCACATCTTTAATGAAGTTGGGTAAATTTGGGATCATTTTTTGTAATTCTTCATATAATTCGTAAGGTTGGAAGTCACTGCTCTCACCCATTCGCAGGGCTAAGTGTAAACATTGACAGTTTTTTAATATTTGCTCTTTTGGAATATTTTTTAATTTGGTTTGATTATAGAGAAAACCAAAATTTTCAAAATGTTGATTTTAAAGACAAATCTCGAATCCATATTATTTATTACAGAATCAATCGTGGTGTTAAAAAAAAAATCTATTTAATACCGGCTTTTCGGAGACTGTATAGGTTGATCGCTGTTTTCATAATCGAACATCATTTTCTTTTTGGCTATATTTTTATTTTTAAAGTCTTTTGGCAGTTCATAACTGCTATTCTTAATAAATTGACGAGCGTCAAACAAGCATTTTTCGAATCCAGTTTGTCGACATTCTTTGATCCAGTCACAAAATGTATGCAAATGTTCAAGAGCAATGATTAAATTTACTTGTACAGATTGCCATAATTTGCTTATGATATTAACACGCGATAATATCTCATACCACACATGTAATGGTATGATAATTTCTGAACTGAGTATTTCGTTTAAAACCGAATCACAATCACTGAGTGTGTCTGATAGTCCGTTTGATGTTTTAAGCTTTCGAATCATTCAACAACATCATCAAATTGGAATAATACGGCTTTCACTGCCTCGATTCTGCTTTCCCACCTTGTGTCTGATATAGGCTTCATAGTAGGCTTTAATTTGCCTTTGATTACTTTCCAGCGTTTGCTGGATCTTGAAAATAGCAAATAAATTTTCTGAATAAAACCAAAAAGTGTTTTTGCTGCTACAGAAGAATTAGCTGTGTCCTCCGACAGCAGATTCCAGCTATGACAACCGCAGGGTGTAAAAAATGCTCTGGGAATAATATTTAATATTCGAGTTTTAACTCCACTATTTACGCCTATCATATTTTTTATTATAACCTCCACTATTTACGCATTTTTTTCTAGCTCTCTCAGTATTGCATTAGTTAAATATTCTCCAGTAGTCTCATTGACAGCAAGAAATCCGAAAAAGTTTTCGTCTATTGTGCCGGTTAATGTATTATAAAATATTAAGATAACTGACATTTGTTCAACTTTACTACAGTCTCCAGTGCAGTCGAGCAAAATAGAATAATATGTTTCCTCTTTTACCCTACGAATCACTTCATCGGTAACTGTTTTTGACATCTATGTGATCAATTCATTTTGAATATCATGGCTTAGATAATGTTGTTCAAGTTCTCAGTACAGGTACCGTTGTTTTTCTTCACATCACAAACAAAATTTCAAAAAGTTCTCAACATAAAACAGTTCTTTCTTCATTACTTAGATTTGACCTGCAACTACAAACTTTAAACAAAAATCATTTGTTGGTAGTTGAATGGTTCTTTATTAACTTTAGTTCTATGTACCGGACCGATCAATATACACTACCTATTTATTTAATAACTATTAATCGTTTTCAAAGAATGAACCATACTTATTCTCACATCAAATACCTTCAGAAAGACAAAATAATATCACGTATGTACTGCGCAAGAGTGCGTGCGATACTTTGATTAGATTTCTAGCCATTGAGAAGCATGAAAGTAACGTAAACAAACAGAATGGGAAATTCCCCAGCTCTGGCTGGCGGGGATTATCCACGATAGAAACTCAACCTCAGCAAATGTCGCTAGACTAAATAAAAACAGATTTGGTATGTCAATATATTTATCGTTTTATGATGAGTAAAAGTTTTTCGTAGCGTTCATGGCTTTTAAGTAAAGCATAAAGCTTCGAGGTGCGAAGCTCCTCGGACCGCGAGGCCGTAGGAGGTGGCCCAAGTCGCCCACGCCTTACGCCTCCTTTGAATACTACAAAACACAGCAGTAGAGATATTTTACAACCGCAGGCATAAATTTACATAAAAAAACAATAAACTGTTACTCAACGAGTGAAGTGAGATTTTTTAACCTTAAAAAATCTCTATATGCCATATAGTTAATCCATGGAACTCCCCTCGCTGTTATGGTTGAATTTCAACTTCATAAAACTAATTTGTTCATTAAGACACAGCTTTCAAATTATCCTCATCCAGACGAATCGCCATGTATTATCTGAAACAATATATAAAAAATTTAGCAATTTGTTATACTGAACGCATATAAATTTGTTGTATATCATTTATATTGTGCAAAAGTTAATAATCCAAAAACAGCTACCCTTTAAGGACTTATCCCGAGATATCTCAGGAAAGTTCTATAGCGTTACATAAAACGCGGGCGTTTGGACCCTCTGAAATTTTTTTTTTCAACTTTTGGATGTTTTTTAGGTCTCCAAATTTTTTCAAAAATTTTTACCCGCGCGAAAAAATTTAATCGCGATTTTAATTTACCTTTAATGACGCGCGATTAACGCTTAATTGTTTTTTAATGCGATTTTTTAAATCAAATTTAATTAATCGTTCTAAAGTTGTAGTGCACGGATTTTACTTCGATAAAGTTATTTAAAGCTACTTTCTGATATGAAAAACGACCTCCAATAGTTTTTTTAATTTTTTTAATTAATAGATTTTATTATATATAAGTTTAATTAAGTCGGGGGAGTCGGAAATTGCAATAAAAATTTTAATTTTTTAAAAATATTTAAAAATATACGGCCAGCTAGTATTCATCCTACTTTAAACCCTTGTCCTCCTGAGATGTCTATGAGAATGTCCCGGGAAATCCAACACCAGATGTTCTCAAGATCATCCAGCTGTGTAAACAATGACTCATCGATGTCAAATTTCGCAGAAAGGAGAGACAATGAAAAATGAAGCTTTTTCTTCAAAATTAACGCATTTCTTTCGTTTTTTCAGTTTTAAGTCTTTTTTATGTTTAATTACATTAATATAAAAAATTGGAATGTCTCAAAGGATTTAACCAACAGATTTCGGAAATTTTTAATTTTTTTTTTTAAGAAGCGAGTTTTGATATTAATATTGATGATTATATGAGAGACTTAAATGTTTTATGCATTTCTTTATTATTAATTTATAAGTCGAAAGGCTCAATGCAGGCATCGAGACATACTGTATTGCAAATAAAAATAACAATATACTGAATATTATACTATAAAAATATAAAATAATTTGTATTGTTAATTCAAATAATAGCTAGGGGCGCCCCTAGTGGCCATTTGTCATATATCGAGAGAAAGAAAGAAAAAAATCTGGTTTTTCAGCTTTATATAGTTAAATTATACAGTTATAAAAATTTATCACAAGATGGCGGCGTAATCGCCTACCTGTAGCCAAATTCTTTTGTATCCGATTATTAATTAGCCTAAATAAAGCCCGATAAAAAAATCCATAAGATTGTTTTAAGTCAGATGTCGTTTATCAAAACTGTAACGTAACGATGTTTAGAATGAAATTATTTATGTAGAAAATCTACGAACATATTAATAAAATCATCAAAGTATCATCAAAGTATCATCAAAGTTTTTAGTTACATATAGAGTTTTTCAAACGGGGTCCCAGTATCACGGCTGTTTTTTCAATCAAACCGAAAAATATCCTGCAAATTTCTTAAAGTTTACCTTTTAACGATATAAATTCGTCAGAAAGGTAAGCTGTATATCAATACTAATATTATAAAGAGGTAAAGTTTGTAAGTTTGGATGTATGGAATAATCTTCGAAAGTATTCATCTGATTTCAAAAATTTTTCCACCAGTATTTAGAATGGAACTTTTGGGTGGACATAGGCTGTATATTATTAAGTTAAACATTCATATAAATTAAAATATATTATCTAGGATTAAAGCTTTTATGTCCAACAGATGGTGCTAACTCCGCGAGTACGACGTCCTAAGTTTGCTTTTCTGTGAGGATGAACTAAAGCAGATCATCTTCTTTCTATCTATATAAATAAAAATGTAATGTTCGTTTGTTCCTACCGATTCCTTTGAAATTTTGACACAACGCTGCACAGTATACATGTCGATATTCCCCTTACTTTACGGGGGAGATGGACAGGATTAAGGCTTAATGAAGAACTCTGCTTCTATTTATACTATTTTAGATGCGGTTTTTGCGTTTTTGATTGCGTTTTAATACGGTACGTCAACAGAATGTACACTAAGAAGAGATTTTTCGAAAAAATTTCCTCCACGGGGAAGTGTTTTATATTTATAATAGATACTTTTTGAGCCACAACAACGCGTGGCGGGGTCTGCTAGTTAGTTCAATAAAATTTGATGAGTGTATTAAATTCATAGAAAACTTAATTTCAAGCATTATAAATTCATATTTCTCATCAGATTATCTTGCTGTCACTCGGAAAATTGAAATTATCTCTGTATAATGTTTACCTTAAATATTAATATTACTATAAGTAATAGATATGTATATATATATATCCATGGTGCGGTTTTCTTTACATTCCTTTTAAAATCAATTTTTCAAAAATATTTCCTCAAAAAATTGATGAAAGTTTCATGGGTTAATTATACAGAAATAACCACCGTTTTTTTTTGTCTGGACTGCATTTAATCAGAGACAATAGCTTATCTTCGTATTCTTTATGAAGTTTTTATCAATTTTTTGAGGAAATATTTTTGAAAAATTGATTTTAAAAGGAATTAATATTACTGTTTAAATACAGCATTGAGAATTAAGATTTAACTATATACATGTATTTATAGGTTCTTAGAGTTAGCCGGATTTATTATTATTTTTTATAATTTTAATTAGTAAAATTTCGAATTTAAATTTTAAAATAAATATTTTAAATTTAAATGTACGATGAACAGAACAAAATATTGATTTCTTCCCATTCTACGTTATTCAATACGAATTTATTTTCCCGCATCGATCGCTAGATTCATAAATGGTTATGTAAGCCAACAAGGAATTCGAATTAAATTTAATCGTATTGCAGTTTAATATTTAACGATTTTTCAAAATCTTAAACGAAACGTGTCACATAACAATTATTATTTTATAATCTTAATTAACTAGAAATATATTCAAATTGTAAATAATTATAATATTTTAGTTCATACGCATATTAACTTTATGTGTATTAAATACATAAAAGTAACATAAATTTCAAAAGAGAAGAATAAGTAAACAAATATAAATCGAATCTAGATTAAAAGCAACATTCATGCTATAACAATATCGAGTATATTAAATCTTTTTATATCTGTACGTCAATAATTTCTGATTATTACACATTTTAATAATTTTCTGCTTTTAATAAATCTAGATACACTTAAAATAATGTTGTTTGATCTCATTGCAGTCCTAAACGAACAATCTTATAAAAGATAATTGTCTGTAAAAAATAAACATAATCATAATTGAGACAATCCGTTTCGTAGCAATGAGATACCCCATGTTGATAAATCGATTATTCACAAAGTATGGCCGTAATAACTACATTAAAACTGATTCTTGTCGTCGTTGTCTTCGTCTAATAAGCAGAGGTCACAACATTAAAGAAAGACGTTCCAGGAAACAAAGGATTTCGTGTATATTTTCATTTTGAAATATACCTCCCCTACGAGTCTAAACTCCATACGGTTCCTAATACTCCATGCAGTTACCTATAACTGTACACGATCGGATTCGAATTCTTGCAAACAACTCTAGGAATATTTCGGTGTGTCGTCTGTATCGCTCTTTGTCGGGTCCAATTCCTAATCTACCAATTTACCTTTATTGTGTGCATGGCTAAACTGACGGTCGGTACAATTAAAACGGCTATATAAAGCTGATAGAATAGAAAAGATAAAAGCCGTTATAATATTTATATTTAATATTAATATATCTGGTTTCCACATAAAAAATAATAATAAATATATTATTAGATATATTTATATATACTCATTCCGTCTTTCCGTTCCGTGAACTAAAAAGCTCTTTTTCAGTACCGAAGGGTGAGGGATTGGGTAAAACCAATGAACACTGTTAGTAGGGTCGAAGGTTAACCTTCGACCAAAGGCTGGCCTTCGGCCGAAGGCTGAGCAAAGGTTGACCAAAGGCTGGCCTTGTGCAGTTTTCCAGTGTTATTTTATCAGTCTAACATTTAAACAGGGTTTGTTCTCCATTGAAATTCTCTCTGAAAACGGTTTTTTTTTTGTCTGATCGCCCTTACATTGCATTGCCTTATTCCAACAATCCAATTTTTCATACCGATCAAGTAAGTTCGAGCAGGTATATAAGAGAAGCAACCGAATAGTGGGAGACAGAACCTTATCTATCTGAAACACACCACACATTAAAACTTTCCGAGTAATTACTTGTCCGGATTCCACTCTGAGTCCCTAAAATGAAAGGTTGAACACCGTCTCGATGTTAATAGAAGATATTTAAAACATTAAAGTAACAAATTGATTAATGAGCAATGACTATATAACTTATCAATTACGAAATTAAAATTTCATCATCATTTAGCGTCAGTTGTAGTGGTTAAACGTAATTAGCTTTTGTTTACTATCCTAGAATTCTTAATGCTCAGATTCCGTGCGAAAACATAATATGCTATATATACATATATCTATTTAGTATATTGGTACTACAATATATAGTATATTGGTGCTATTGTATGTATATGGTATATTACGTTTTCACACGGAATCAGACCATTATATTCATTGATTGTCCTTGGATTCTATAAAAAGAATCTACGACGACTGACAAATTAAAAATCACGTTTAGAATTCACATTCGCTCAAACGATCGTAATACGACAATGACGTAATATTGCATTTTAAACGTTTCAGTCGTTTTATTTTACAGACACACGTAACACCTTGACGTTAGACTTTAACAATCCAAGGAACGTAGAATTTAAATTTCTACTTATTTTTCTATAAAATTACGAAATAATGGAAAATTTTTTGGCAAAGATTGAAGCCGAAGATGATGAGTATAGCAGAAAAAGAAAAAATATGAGCACAGAAGCAGAGATATGTTTGAAATGCCTTTTATCTTCGTTTACATCTATAGGAAGAGTTTACGGTTATACATTTTTCATTCCTTGTTCCTGCCACAACCGAAACGATGTTAATGTTCACCCAATTATAACAAAATTTTATTCATTCTTCATCGAATGTTTCTACTGGACATTTTTCTGTCTCATGTTTTCCATGACAATACCGGTTTTGTCAGATATGATTCCTTGTCAACCGTGGAACTTACTAATCGAGAGTGACGTCATCTTTACGAAAATGCTTATTGTTAATTTAGTTTTAACTTACGCACTCACTTTCAGTATTATAAAGAGAGTAAAATTAACCACAAATATTAAATTGATGAAGGCAGAATATTTCTGTCGAAAAGAATTGTACGACGTAATTAATTATACTAGAATTATCGTTTCTGCTCTACTTGTAAGTTCAACGATTTGTAGCCTACCATTGAACATTTTTTATCTTTATCCTGCTGTAGAAGAAGGAAAGACTTACGAACACGAAGCACTCTTTTGCAGTGTAGAATTTGGCATTTACTTTAATTTAATTGCGGGTGGAATGCTGCATCTAAATCACTTATTTTTTTTGCTTATAATCATATTAACGGACATTTTCCAGAAGCTATCGGAAGATCTGCAACTACTCAATATGAATCATCCTAATTTGGAGATGGAATTAGAAGTAATTATGACACAACACAATGAACTTTGGAACTATGCGAAACAATTGAATGGCCCATTTAATTACGTATTGACAATTTTGTACGGTTTTATAATAATACAAACCAGTCTACTTTATTATATTTTGATTTTTTCGAAAATGGAATTTGCGTTGAGACTTTACATGTGCATAAGTTCTGCTGCAATATCACTTGGTTGTGTTTTAGTAGGAGTTTTACTATCCGCTTTTACATCTACTGTAATTTTTTATTGTATTATATACGCTACTTCGTGATTTATTTATTTGTAACATGTTTTTCTTTTTTCTTTCAGATGCAAACTTCGTTTCAAGACATTCGAAGATTCGCTCAATGCGATTTGAAATTGGAACAGAAATTAAAAGTAAAGCTTCTGTTATAAAATAGGTTAGCGTTAGTTTTTAATTTGCATAAAATAACATTATGAATTTTGTACAGATTGTGAATTTTATGAAAAGATTTGGGAAGGCATCTTTATATTTATCTGTCAACGGTTTCTTCATGTTACCAAGAAGTTTCCTGTCAAGGTATGCAAGGTGTATAGTCATTTAATATATTATTGTATTATATATATAAATTTGAATTTGCAGATGTCCAGCGCTCTCTATTCTGTTTTTTCGAATCTGTTAAATTTGAGGACCGTTTCCACAAAGAAATACTGCTCTTACTGAGATATGAACCTAAGAATTTATCCTTTGAATATAATTTCATCTCATAACGTTTCAATTAATAAATATAAATTAATTCATTTATATATGATTATTTAGATACACTGTTATCGTTTCTTGACACATTATTGTGGAATTGTAATAGATTGCATTGTTAAAATTAAAATGAATTTTTCGAATAATATTTTTTTTATATTTTGATACAAATTGCTTAAATAAATGTAAATGTAGTATCGATTTTAATATTTTAAATAAAATTTCAATTATTAAATGTTGGACTTCGTAGTCAATTTTATATTAAATTATAAAAAATAGTAGTAATTTATAAAAGTAAAGATATTCACTTATTGTGATAATTCTGTGATTGATAATAATAACCGAAAGATAATATTAAGCGGACGAAACAAACGATCGAGACGTCGGCCTAAGTTACGTAACGCTGTTTTTATAGTTTGAAAGTACTAATAAATTATGTAACGTTTCAGACGCTATCGCATATATGTTACATGTCACAAATATACGTAACGTATTTCCAGACTCTATCGGAAATTACTGCCCGATGTCGTTACAATACCGGGCTGCAATTTTTCGTCAATTCTTATAGTAGTGTTTTGCCCCTGTACGTCATACTTTTCCTGTCAGCAAGTGAGTGATGTCGGTTATATACCTAGCACATTTGAGGGGAAAATTTTGGAGTGAAATATACAGTTAACCTGGACTTATGCACAGTTTGGTTTTATGCTCATAAAGTTTATGAGTATAAGGCCAAACTGAATATTACAGCTTAATAATGTTTATATAAACGCGATATTTATGAGAACATACAATCTGTTGCATAAAATATAAATTTTTTATTATCACATAAATCAATTATTCTTGCATTAATACAAGAGTTTTTTTTATTTAAACAAGTCATAGGAAGTTTTTCGTACGTTAAAGTTAGCAACTTCGATCACTTGCGGGGCCATCACAATCTGACTAATACGGATTACTTTTCAAATATTAATAGTAGACCCGTATTAATTAGTAGACGTTGAGAATCCAGGAGGAGGTCAACGACTGCTTTTGATCGAATTAGTACAACTCCCTTTCTGCCAGACGCCCATTTTCTATCGAACCAGCAGTATGATCGCATTCGAATAGGAAAATTACATATTACCAGGTTACCAGCCTGCACAAAATATGTTTGAAGTGGTTATCGTGGCTACCGAATTTAAATGTGTTTGTCCGGTTGTTGCTAGATTTGATTGGTTGGCACATTATCGGTTGATATTCGGCTATAAATGATACAGTTTCTTAGAATTAACATAAGGAAAATATATGATATCTGAAAACATGTAAGATATATTTTTAAATGGTTTCTACCAATGAAATTGTTTTATTCCGTACCCTCCGAATGTCGCGATAAACATGAAAAAGAGAGGCAAAAATAACCAAACTTTTTATATGGTTTTCATTTTAATATTCATGATTATGAATTGCAATTGCTGGATCCCTTATCCAGCAATTTAGCTGGATACAGCGCATTCTTCGGCCTGCTAGATCCAGCACCAGATGCTGAATTTAGCGCTGCAGATCTGCAAATACTCAATTAACTTTCTAAATAAAGCCGGATGCACACATGCGGCGCGGCAAGGAAAAGCGGTGACGCAAGCGCATCTTCGCCGCGCGGCAGCGCAACCACACAAGCGGCAATCCGCTTACATTTCGGCGCATGCGTTCAGTATTCAAGATGGCGAACGATATCCACGTGTTTATACACTGTCCCTATCCACGTGTTTACAAATTTTGTTTTGTACGGCTCGCTTTATTTAGCTAAAAGATTTTGTCGAAGATTTGAATTAGAGATACTTTTTTGGATCGAGAAAGAACTGGTGTACAAAATAGACTTATTCGTGGATCAAGATCTCTCGATAAAGAATACTATTTCGAGTAAGATTCGGTTGTTTTTTTCTTTGAATTAAATTATATATGATTATTTTTGTTAGAATTTGTTTTAAATTTGTTATCCTTTCCTCTTTATTCTGATTTTAGTTATCTCGGTTAACCGCCTCGAACTTTCCGCCATTAAAACACCACGTGATTGTATTTTCTCACGTGACTACGAGACAAACTGTTATTGGCTGATAGAAACGCGTCTTGGCGGCGTTGCCGCAAAAGATAGAATTCAACCAACTTTTGCGGCACGAGAAAAGCGGCACAAAATCGACTTCTGCGGCGAGAAAAAGTGACGTCATTCTGCCGCTTTTCCTTGCCGCGCCGCATGTGTGCATCCGGCTTAATGGCGCGAAAGTCTACGTTGACGGCATTGCCGCTTTGCGCTATCGCTCGGTGGCGAGAGCGACGTTGCCGTTCAGTGCGTCACGTGCTACACCCCCTCTCTACACAGCACCGCCCGCTCTTTTACCTCTGCTGATCTAACTGCCAGTTGACTTTCCGCTCTCTCTAAATAAAGTGTTTTCGCGCTAAATAAATTAAGTAACTTCTCGCCAAATCCTGGTGCATAATTCTAATATACATTCGGTTTTGACGCCAATGAATCACGTAACAGAACGATCGCAATTTAAACCTATGGGGAGCTGCAGCCTCGCGGCTTGTCCACGAAACTTAACTTATCCTTCCAGCAGATGACCGTCACTAGATAATAGAAAACCTTTTATTTCAGCTCAATCGATATTTTACCGGAGACGAAAATTAAGAAAGTTTTCATACTTTTTCCCGATCGAGCGATGATCGGGAGTCGCGTCGCTCTCTCCGCTAAGCCTATCGCGTGTTTAACAGGCAGTCCGGCAGATATTGATGCCAACACACTTGCTATCGCTCGCGGTCGGCTAGTACTATGTCTTTAAGGAATGGGAAGCCCATCGAAATATAAAACTGGCCGTAGAAACTCTCTGTAGAAGAAAGTCAAGTTTGATAACTGCTTGACACAACCCTTGTCAAACAAAGGACACAATCTTGAGTGCCGACCTTTCCGAGGCACTTTGCAAAGGAATCAGAGAACGGCGTCTTACCGAACTCAAAGGGATGCTGATTTACATACAGAACCAAAAGAAGTATGACCAAAAAGTTAGAAAGCCCGATTATTCTTTCACGATGCAGAAAAAAATTTAATGCACCAGGAGATGAAAAATATGCTGAATCGTGTAAATACATACGTAGTGGAACCAGCAGCAATGATAGAGAATATTATGGAGGTGGAAAACGATGACCCAGATAACCCGGATTTTTTGAATTTCACATTGGAACAATTGGAGATTCAACTAAAGCGTGAGAAAGAAAACTTATTGAAACGGAAAGAAACTAATACTGAGAAAGAATATGATAAGTTATTAATAAACGAAATGGCTGTTTATGAAAGTTAGGAGAGTCAGAAGTGAAAACTTATCTTTGATTTATGATTATTTGATGACCCTAAAACCAACTAGAAAAGAGGCAGAAAGGCCCCTCTCTGCAGCAAGATATATATGCAGTTTATTAAGAAGTAGGTTGGGAGACATCCATACCATTTGTTTCTTGAAATCCTACTTCCAAAAAAGTAAAAAAGTATAACAGAAGTGATTAGTTTAATTTTATTTAATCTTTTAAAATACTTTATTCAAGAAAAGACTAATATTTTATAACTTCTACTCTACTTCTATTAAGTAAGAATTTTTAACTTTTATTCTATAAGTGGTTAGTGGGTTAAGCAATTTTATTGTTAAAATTAGTGAGAAACTGAGACTACCTAGTTAGTTAAATAATTAATTAAATTAATGAGTATCAGTATCTTATATATATGATGATATAAATGTATGTGATTTATGATTGTGATAATAATAACTAACTACTAGACTACTACTAATTACTTACTCACTACTTTACTAGTACTAATAATAAAATTACTTATAAATAACTACAGACTGATATGTAGAGCCTATATAAGAAAATTGGTAAGAATGATAGCCACTTAGCCAGTGATTATCCGTCCTTACATTATTTTAATATAATATATTAANACTTTCCTTTAGATTATTTTATTATATCTAGAGATTATTCAGAGTATAACTCCAAAAAAAGTTTATTATTTACCTCTTCAGCTAAGATTACATCCTCATGTGATAAGCACATTTCGTCATCCAAAAACGTATGAGAATTGATAGTGGTTAAGGGTGGTGTTTCAGATTCTTTTTCTGGTTCTGCTTTTTCTGGCCGGAACTTAGATTTCAGGGCTTGTCTTAAGGACATTCTGAAAAACTGCTTCCGATTTATCCTAACATCGGACTTGTTGAATGCCCTAGAAAGAAAATTAAAATAAATTTTCTTTAATTATATTTGCAAAATGATTCCTATTTAATAACATTCTGATGTAATTATCTGTTTATTGCTGTGAGAAAAAGAATTGTTAAAAAATAATTGATTTGAAAAAGAAATGTTAAAATTTAAAAAAAATGTTTTATTTCTTTAAAAAACACCATAAATTGCTGGATAGATAGCTAGATAGATAACACTTCATTGTACCAAAAATACATATGCGCTGGATCCAGCTAAAATGATGTTGGTCCAGCAAAAATCCAGCTGGATTGAAAACTGTTGGATTGCAATCCCTACTCATGATAGTAGAGCATTTGATTTTTATTTTCATTTATATTATGGTAGCAATAAATCCGTTAAATTTGAAATTTAGCTGGTAATTAAGTGCGTGGAATCAATTAGACTATTCAAAAGCTGGAGTATATTTGGTTTTAAAAATTTTGATTTATTTTCAAAAATTTATCTTTTCGTATGGAAAATGATTCTTCTTCTCAGACTCCAAAATGCACTTTCTTATGACAACCATCCGGATCTTCGGGTGGGTCCACCTTTTATACCAATTGCGTAAGATTGTGGTCACATGTTTATTAATTGTTTAATATACTAAGGTTACTTTTGGAATTTAATAATATTAAAATTTAATTATTCGTGAGTATTATTTCATTTTATATATATATATATATATATACATAAATGACGGAAACAACTATACAATAGATTTCCGGTTCCNTCAAGATGACATTGTATGTCCTACTCTAATTAGTAACCCTATATATCTTATAGAAGGTCACTAGGTGAAACAGCAGTTTATTAAACAATTAATACTTATTACTACTAATTATTATATGAATTACTAATTTATACGAAATATTACAAGTTTCTAAGAATAAATTTAAGCTAGAAATCTCGAATATAAAGGTGTAACCGAGGGTATTAATACTTGAAATTTTCGTGGAGAAAGTCTTTCACAATCGAATTTTAAAACAAAGAATAAGGGAAAAAACTGAATTTATTTTTATAAAAATTCAAATTTTATTGGATTAATATCATTGGAGCTTCGATAAGTGTCGTCATTCAGGTACGAGTGCAATCAGCGTGCTTGAATGAAACTCAAACCACGTGACTGGAAGAATGGAACCTACACATTCATAATGCTCTATATAATAGCTGCTGAAGGATAGCCTGACATACACCGAAAATGCTGGCCATTTATTTTAAGGAGGTAAAGATATTTTTAATTTTATATATATATATATATTATATATAAAACTATACTATTACATACAAATAAAAACCCAGCGGAGCGGGATCTTGCAGCTAGTATATTATAAAAATTCCAACTTGAGATTTGGTTCTATCAGTCCTTACAGGATTATAATGCGTTATATATGTTACTATCTAATGTGGAAAACTACTGCATAAAAGGAATTATACTGCAATTATGTAGTATTGCTAGCTGTAAGTATCCACTTCGCTGGGTTTTTATTTGTTTGTACATTTATTTGTAATATAGTTTTTTTTACATAAAAGACCGTTTATCTTCCTATACATAATCTTTCTCTGATTCTATGTGTTTCCCTATAATTTTCAAGTTGATCTTCTGATTGATCATTTCTGTTTCGATATGATTCGAGATCGTATAAAAATTCTTTCTTACACTTTGGCATTGATTTTTATATTTTTACTTTTCACACTTCACTATTCACTTTTCACTTTCTACGTTTTTCTGTTATTCATACACTTTTACTGATGAAAAATCATCTGAAGCATGTGCGTCACACGTCTCCAAAAGCCATCCTCACTACTCACACATAATGGTCCTCGACTATTCGAAAACATTTAAGATTAAGATTATATTATAGCCAATCTTACCCGTTTTCACATAATGCAAGAATTGGGACCCCCGTTTCCAGACTAATTAGAGAATTTTTACATGAGTTTAAAAATATGTTCGATTTCTTGAAAAAACGCAAAAAACCGCATCTGTGCCTGTAAATCTTGCACGCCGCTTTTTCTTAACACTTTCATTCTTAATTAACACTTCCATTGTTACACATTTTCGAAGTCAATTACTTCCAACCCCCATATCTTACACACCCTTATAGCTATCGAGACGCAACCACCATAGTGTACGATGGGAGACTTGGGGCTACTACTAAACACAAATACCATTCACGTGCGATGTGTAGTTTTGGCTGCAGAGTGAAATATAGGGACAAACACGTCCATTTATATATAAATAAATAAATATATACAGTAGACCCCTATAACACGGGTTCCTATAATTACGATTCCTATAAGACGGCGAAAAAATTGCGACAGTATCCGTACAAACCTGGTAAATAACTCCTATAATTCGGTAAAATGTCATCGGGCAGCCGAACTACTTTCCGCCGTCCAGCGCCACGCTACTGAGAATTTAGGCGGGTAAATTCAGTTTAATATCGTCTGTACAGTATTATGTATAAATTGTATATAAATTAGGTACTGTACATATAATTATATATTAATTATATATAAATTAGGCACTGTATATATAATTATATATTAACTTAATTTATTGTAACTTTATTATAATTATATATATACTATCTGCCGTCCAGCGCCACGCTACGGAGAGTTTAGGCGAGTAAGTTGTTTACTATCATCTGTACAGTATGTAAATTCGGTACCGTAAGTCTAATACAGCACTGTAATTTTATACATTTCTTGTGAAAGAAACATTTCTTATTCAACGGCCATAAAAATTATTTATATTAATGATGTCTCCAAAGTTCAACGAAGTTTTTGCAGAAAAATAACTTATCAGAAATCGCCCGCCGTTTGGTGCGCTGCTCCGCGACGAAAACAAGCTTGAGCATTGGCGACGTCGAACGGTGCACACTCGGTAAGTAATCGTACAATTTTTTGTTTATAGCATAGTTTATACGGATTATTCCTCCAAAAAATATACGTATTTTGGAAATGTTGAGTCGAATTTGTCTAGAATCGATTAATTTTATAAAAGAAAACCTTTCAAACAGCCGTAGTCCGTAAACTTCACACGTGTCGGGCTGTGATTGGCAAGGACTCGTAAAAAATCGATTCATAAAGAACGGAACGTATCTACCGTGTTATAGGGGGGTCGACTGTATATAGATATAGATGTTGTAATTTGCCTACATTGTATAAAACTACCAAAATTTATGTTTATATAAGTTTCTAGGTTTTATGTTAGGCTTTCCTCGAGGCTTTAACTATTTTCGAACTACTTTGAGTGACCAGACATACTGATTTTAAGTATGTACTGAATTTTAAAGCTGCTCTGATTAAAAAAAAAAATGCGAAATAGTTGTCTCTAATAAACATTACGTTCCCTCTACATATAATTGGCTGTCAGTGAAAAGTCTTTTTTCTAAGAATCTTTTTCAAAATATTATCATCAAGACAATGTGATGGTCGCGTTTGTCATGTGGGTAATGAATTTATAATTATTGCAAACAGTAACTTTTTTAGGCTATATACTTATGCATATTACAGAACGTTCAATTAATATTAATAACAGCAAATTTGATATTTTCCCAGTGGGAAAATATCAAATTTTAAGATTCCCCATGTTTTATTTTATTGATAATTCCATCTCATAATATCACAGCTAGACTCTTTCTAGCGTAGTAAACACTAGTACTGTGTTTTATTTCAAAGACATATAGCAAGTTTTCCATCAAATTCCTTTATTAGTTGAGTTGATACAGTACATTGTTTTGTACTCGTTTCGGGCTTTGCCCCTCTTCAGTCAACTAGAGTACAATAAATATTATTACAGTAGAGAACTTACATTAAAAACAATGAGTACACAAACGATATATAGACCTACTGTACCTTCGGTTATACTTTATATAATTTAAAATCTTCTAAAATCTGCTTTAATCCTTTTATGGATAAACCGGTATACATTACAATTTAAAAACTTCCATAAACCTTCCTTTTCGGATAGACTTTGACACAATACAACGATAAAAAATTTTTGAGTTGTTTCCGCCCCCTTTTTTCCCTTCCTTTTTTGGCGTTTGCGCTGGTATCTTTAGTGTTACTACGTATGACGTTCGCCACTTTGTGGTCTTGCAGAAATTATTTTTTGAAAAGATTGTTTTTCACAGAAAAAATTTTTTACTTATAGTATATTGAGCCAGATTTCGTTTATTTTAAGACTTAGGTTTTTATTTATATTGTTTTTACTTTATATAATTTTTATGGTTTCTTTAAACTTCCTGTTGTACGTTAATTTATTTGTATGCAGTATTTCTACATTATCTTTGTCCATATTACAGTTTTTTAGAATACAGTGTTCGTAAAATGCAGAATTTATTCTATTGTATTTTAGGTCTGCTATGTGTTCTTTCAATCTAGTTTTTACTTTTCTTTTTGTTTGTCCTATGTAATGTGTTTTGTTTGCGCAGGTACACGGAATTTTATATACTACACCTTGGTTTTCGGTCGGTATTTGCTGGTTTTTCTTCAGGTTCGAGGATAACAGTCTGTTCTCCATTTTTTGATATGATGGTGCTAATTTGTAGTTTATTCTTCCTATTTCTGTGCTGATTTGTTCATATAGGCCTTTAATATACGGGAACTTAATATATTTTGTTTTAGTTGCTTGCTTATTTTTATTTTTACAAAGGTTTCTTGGGTCAGTAAGTCTGATTTCCCATTGTTTCAGCAATCTCTGCGCTAATCCTGCTACAAGAAACTTCTTCCTTAATTCTATTAGATCTTCGTTTATACGTGCTTCTTGGCTTGTCCGGTTTATGATTTTTTCGAGATGATGTTTTAATCTTGTTATTGTAATATCTAGGTAGTTAATGGTTTGTCTTGTCATATCTTCGGTCTCTATTTTAAATTTCATTGCTTTGTGTCTGCTTGTTAATTTTTTCTATATTAATTTCTGTTTTGTCATATATTATTAAGTTGTCGTCAACGTATCTTTTGTAAAATTTTATTCTGGTACGTTACATATTATATTATCGATGTCTATCATAATTAATTCAGCAAGTTTTGGGCCGATCACTGATCCCATACTAATCCCATCTGTCTGAGTATAGTATTATCCATTGGTTTCGAAATAGTTACTTCTGTATGTAACTTCTATTAAGTCTATTATTTCTTTGTTGACGTCTAGGTTATTAAGTTTTTCTTCTATTACATCCCAAGTTATTGATCGGGTACATATCAACTATGTAGAGGCTGGCTATTCTATACTTTTCGTGCACGAATTTCGACCCACTTCCGGAGCTTCACAGGGCTCTCCGCCATTTTTAAAATGTCGCTGTAAAGTAGCGACATTTTAGCTGAGAGCGTTGTACGCTGTTCTTAACATTTGTTCTTAATATAACATTTCATCCGCATTGTATTTCGCGTGACCTCTTGTTCGTTTTGTAAGATCTTTTATACAACGAATTCATAAAATCGATACATAGTTATTGTTTCCCACCTTTTTTTTTGTTTTGTTATTCGCGTTCGCGCTTACAATAATGTGAGTCATTTTACACATTTCCTTTTTTCCCTTTTTTATTTTTACAAATTTCTTTATTTAAATAACGATATTTATATATATATTTTTTTGTTTTAAATATATATATACTGTATATATATAGGCTATATTATTTTACTATTTTTGACAATCATTTATAATTATACGTAGATATACATAAAATCTTACAAAAAAGGCATCTATAGGTTTAACATATATATATAAATTTGTTCTTAGTTTTTTTTGTTTTTTTTTTTGTTTTTTTTTAGTTTACCCGACAAAATAGCGAAATAATAGAGGTGTGCAACTATACTTATCGACGATAATCTGTTCAAAAGGTGGAGAATTCCTCATTTCACATAAGGACGTCGACCCAATGACACAAATATTTACAATATTCTGGCTATATAAGATTTTCTGATGTGAAAAATATATAAATAATGTATATATAAAAGGTGGACAACGTCATATCCGGGGTAAAACGGAACGGCCACAAATAAAGACGTGACGGTTGAGTGGAAACGACAAGAAACATTTTATCTTACACAATTCGCTCTTTGGAGAAGTTAAGTGTACTTTTGAAATCAAAAAATAAAGTTTGAAGCAGTTAGGAGGAGGTGAAAATCGTTTTTAATTAACTTGAGCAACGTATTGGAATTGTAGTCTTCAATCAGTGAACCAATTCCCTTTTGGTCATTGATAGTTTNATAAATCAGTTCGGCCTAGGACAAACTAGTTTAGCCTAAAGTATTTAGGCCAAACTAGATTGTCCTAGGCTAAACTAGTTTATCCTGACACGCGTAGGACAAACTAGTTTGGCCTAGGATAAACTAGTTTGGCCTAAAATCGGGTTTGGCCGGTAACATATATATATATTAACGGTTTGTAAAGAACGATATAGGGAAAACAATGAATAAATCAGGCAAAAATACTGTGCAAGAGACAGGGTGAAAAATAATACAAAGAAAAAAAAAAAAAAAAAGAAAAAATACATGGAGGTAGGAAGAAGTAAGAGGAAATGCGAAAAAATGTTTCGTGGATGGAGAGTGAAAACTTTGCAGGATATTTAATTGTATTATGTGTTGGCTGAGAAAAGAACACGAGCTTTAAAACTATAAGAAATTAACGGTTTGTGAAGAACGATACACGGAAAAATCAGGCAAAAATACTGTGCAAGAGACAGGGTGAAAAATAATACAAAGATACAAAAAAAAAAAAAAAGAAAAAATACATGGAGGTAGGAAGAAGTAAGAGGAAATGCGAAAAAATGTTTCGTGGATGGAGAGTGAAAACTTTGCAGGATATTTAATTGTATTATGTGTTGGCTGAGAAAAACAGAAAAGACTAAAATCAAATAAATGAGAAATACTAAAGTCTCGGATTTCTGTTCGGTCTCTCGATTCAACGGAACGGGAAAAGTGAAATCGTGAAGTACTGTACAGAGAAAATCTCGTTGAGTGTAACATTTTGGGATTATCCAAGCACAGTGTATGTTATTTTATTATATTTAATTACATAAAATACCCCATGTTAGGTGCAGGACAGTACTAGTTCGGTATTTTAAAAGTTAATTAAATCGAAACCTTTAGTACTTCGAAAGCTAACAATAAACAAATGTGTGACTGTTTTTATATTTTCAATATGTTTATCTTCACAACTTATTTTTTGAAAATCTTCAAAGAAGTTATAAAATTCATATTTAAATATGTTTTAAATCCGCACGAAGTTAACAGGTATGGAAATTTAATTATGTAACATATGGTAAGATACAGGGGCGCCGCTAGCAGTTTGAACGCCCGTGTGCAATACCGATTATGCCACCCCCTGTTTAACTACGATTACCTACGCTGAGCTTGCCAGAAAGGCTCTTTAGTGTTGTCTCATAAGGTTGTGAAAAAAGAAAAGAAATACTTTACAAAGAAAAACTATTTATTATTACTAAGTTATTTTTGTTTATTTAACTGTAAAACCATATAAATATTTATCTATAGAAGTTGAACTTCTCTTGCCTTTAGGTTTGCGAAATCTGCTATCAATTTTCATTTATCCAAGCAGTCTAAGATTTCATATTCAATTGAAAATATAGCTAAATTACTTAATCTTTGCTGGTGCGTTGTTGATCTTAAATAGTTTTTTTTTATAATTTTAACTTTAAAAAGGACCCTTCACCAAATGCAACTGAAACCGGCAATGTAAGTAATATTCTTAGTTCTATTGCTGTGTTCGGAAATGTTGAAATTAAGTCATTAGTAAACAGATATTGTAATAAGGTTTGTGGATCATTAGACTTGTTTTCTGGAAAATGCAACTTTAAAGTATTGATTTCATTAAACAAATCAATACCGTCAATGTCTGTTTCACTACATGAATCGCCTTTAAGCTTTAGATTTAAATCCTAACCAAGTTAAAATATCATTAATTATACTTCGACCCATGTCAGAAGAATTATTAACAAAATAATTGCAATTTGATATGCGATAGAACTGTTCGAATGCGTACAAGTACAAATTGAGAAGGATGCTCTGTGGGAATTCCCTAATTTCTCCAGTTTTGTCAACTTCTGTAATAGAGCATGACTATGAGTACTTGGCTTTCGGGCGCGCCGCCAGATGTTTCAACCTGCCTACACACGTTTCGCATTGCATCTTAATTCTGATAAATGCCAACAGAGGCGCTGTTAACGCTATAATATAGGCTAAATAAGAATACTGTATTGTAATTGCGCTCCGGTCGGATTTTTTTCTCTTTGCGAAGACATTTCTTATGCTATAAGTAGGGTGGGTATTGGGACAATGACTTTGAATATTACGTAACCGATCGCTCGATTTGCCGCCCCCTGGACGTGCCGCCCGCGTGAGGTGCACGCCTTGCACGCCCGATTACGGCGGGCCTGGTAAGATAATGCGCTAAGTTACGTGACCCGCGTAACCAAACACTATATGCGCCTCACCAGTTTAAATACAGTAAATTCTTACTTATTCTAATTATTACAAATCTTGTAAAATATGTAAAATTCTTCATTTGTTTAAAAGTGTCCACATAAAAAGAAAATAAAGAATTGAAAAACTCGTTAATTAAGGAAATTTTCGTCGCTACGAACATTTTAAAATTATTCTTTGAAATTCTTTAAATACGAAATTAATTTGTGTAAATTGTAAAATTAACGGAAGTACGCATTACTCTCGTTTTTGCAGTGTCAAGTTACTTTATTCTTGGAAACAAGAATATACATTTATTTTAATTCCATTTCTTGAAATTTATAGCAAAATATAACCTCGTGTGTCGATACTAGTAATTCCAAATAAATGTCGTAGAGTCCCTGAAAATTCCAAGAAAACTACATAAAAATATATTCGGAACATTAGAAATACTCGTTGGAAGTTAATTGTATTCGTGACTTACCGGTGGAAGAAGTTTGGGTATAGTGAGGCAGCCGTCTATTGGTCCCGCTTCAACATAAGGAGGCTTGTTTGAATTTGTCATAAACTTACCAAAATCAGATGGATCTTTGATGCAAAAGTATTTGGTATTTTTATCACCCATACATTTCTTCATCATTTCGAAAGCCTGCGACATAGATATTGTCCTGAAAAGTCATTTTTAATCTTCTATAGAGAAAATATACATGAAGTAATTTTTATAAAAACTTTCTAGTCGTTATAACTTAGTAATTTGATATAATTTTATTATCTTTATATTTATATTTTATTATTATTATTTTTTCGTTGAAGGTCTCACAGCACTTTCGGTTACAAAATAAAGACTTTATTGCATAAATTGAACGTAGGCTACAAATGCATTTCGGATTGTTGTAAATATACAACCCCTCTTCAGTGCCGACTATCAAGCACTTATATGTTTCAAAGAGAAACGACATATAAAGTTTCCATTTTCACAATTTGTCTTTTTATGAATATACATTAAAAAATCCATTATATCGTATAAAATATAATGTACATTTATGGAAAATACAAACTGTGAAAATGAAATCTTTTTATGTCGTTTTTCTTTAAAATATATAAGTGCTTGTTGTAAACGTTTTTTTTCACAATATATAAGTAATGTCGGGATCTTAATTATAATGTTGTTCTTTTTTAGCGGCACTGAAGAGGGGTTCCATATTTACAACAATCCGAAATGCATTTGTAGCCTACGTTCAATTTATGCAATGAAGTCTTTATTTTGTAACCGGAAGTGCTGTGAGACCTTTAACGAATAAAAATTTTTGGATTAAAGTGACTATATATATATATACAGTCGACCCCCTATAACACGGTACATATATTTCCGTTTTTTATGAAATTGATGTTTTAGGAGACCTTGCCAATAACAGCCCGACACGTGTGCAGTTTACGGACTACAGCTGTTTGAAAGGTTTTCTTCCATAAAATTAATCGATTCCACACTAATTCGACTCAACATTTCCAAAACACGTATATTTTTTCGAAAATAATCCGTATAAATTACGCTATAAACAAAAAATTGTAGGATTACTTACCGAGTGTGCACCGTTCGACATCGCCATTGCTTAAGCTTGTTTTCGTAGCGGAGCGGCGCACCAAACGGCGGGCGCGATTTCTGGTAAGTTATTTTTCTGCAAAAACTACGTTGAACTTTGGAGACATCATTAATATAAGTAATTTTAATGGCCGTTGAATAAGAAATGTTTCTTTCACAAGAAATGTATAAAATTACAGTGCTGTATTAGACTTACGGTACCGAATTTTCATACTGTACAGACGATACTAAACTCAACTTACTCGCTTAAACTCTGCGTAGCGTGGCGCTGGACGGCAGAAAGTATATATATAATTATAATAAAGTTACAATAAATTAAGTTAATATATAATTATATATACAATACGTAATTAACATATAATTTATATATAATACTGTACAGACGATAGTAACTCAATTTACCCGCCTATACTCTCTGTAGCGTGGCGCTGGACGGCGAAAAGTAGTTCGGCTGTCCGATGACGTTTTACCGAATTATAGGAGTTTTTTTTACCATGTTTGTACGGCTACTATTGCAATTTTTCGCCGTCATATAGGAATCCGAACTATAGGAACCCGTGTTATAAGGGAGTCGACTGTATATATATATATATATAATCATATATATATATTTGAATATACAGCATTCATATTACATAAAGAACATAAGAATGCGATAAGAAAATTACTCTTAATTTAAAATATCTTAAATTGAATTCGGTATACATACAGGTTCTTATCGCATTTGCTCTTGTCTTCGCCGGATTTTACCGCAGTTAAAAGAAATAAAGCACTGCACGGCACCTCTTTTAGAAAATTCACAGTTCCCCAAATAGTAAATGGCTCTTTACTATTGATTGGATATGGTTCAATCCTTTCGATAGAATATTCTAATTGTCGTTTGTTTTCATCGTCTACGAAAGATCCAAAAAGTTACCAACGAGTCGCGGTAAATTAAAAATCACCAAACACTTTAAAATTCGATTCGTATTTCATAGTTAAAAGATAATTCAGATCATTAAAAACATTCATTTTAAATATTTTATCAATTTTTTTATTTTTTAATGGTTAATCAAATAATATATTTTACCAATAAGTACGGGTGCCAAATGTTTTCCTAGATTAATGAAATATTACGAAACAGTGAAAAACTGCACGAATATTATGATAGAACGAAGACAAAGAGTTTTTCGTATTCCAATAAAGCCAAAATTCTATTGTCTTGGAAAAAGGTTAAAATAATTTAATTAATAATAGGAANAAAGGTAATTCAGATCATAAAAACATTAATTTAAAATATTTTATCGATTTTCCATTTTTTAATGGTTAATCAAATAATATATTTTACCAATAAGTACGGGTGCCAAATGTTTTCCTAGATTAATGAAATATTACGAAACAGTGAAAAACTGCACGAATATTATGATAGAACCAAGACAAAGAGTTTTTCGTATTCCAATAAAGCCAAAATTCTATTGTCTTGGAAAAAGGTTAAAATAATTTAATTAATAATAGGAAATTCAAAAACGCACTCACCGCAATACGATAATTCGTAACACTTTACCCACGATAATTGGGTTAGCATAAGAAAGACGTTCAAGGCGTACGACATATTTGCTACCTTATAATAATTCTGTCGGGAATAAGATACATTTATACCTATAACTCAGTTTCTATTGGCCGATTATTTATAGGGAGACTGTTTGCCGAACAACAGCTGCTTGTCGACGAAATATGCAAGTAAAGTTACACTTTTTCATTGTCGTGTTAATAATAATGAATTTTAATTTAATTTTCATACTCTGTGAAAAATACAAAGACGAATATTTTAGCTTAATTAATTAATTAAAATTAATTAAGTATATTTTAATTAAAATAAATGAACGAAAAAATAAAAAAATAACGTCAACATTTTACTTTCTTACGTTAATGCTTGTCACGTATAATTCAAATTCAGGAAGTCGACATCAGCACTCGAATTTATTCAGCTGTAAAAATTTCTGCCGGAAGATTCAATTCAAAGAAATTTCTAATCTCTATGGATATTATTTAAATATTATTAAATACTATACAAAATTTTTAGTCGTTTTGTCTCCGAGATTTGTGTAGTTCGTTACTGGCGTCATAAGTGTTCATCAATATTTGTAATCAAGCAAAGCGATGTTCTTTCTTCTCGTACGGAGTTTTGAATTCTATAAACTGCAAACTATTTAAATTAATTTTAACCGACTGACCAGGTTAGACTTTTTAGTGTAGCAGTTAATAAATAAATTGTGTTGACTCTTTGAAAGCGAGAAACAAACACATGAAGTGTACCATTGGTTATTCTGTGTAGCCAAACTCAAAACGGGTTCGACTATGTAAATATTTAGTAACAATCGAATCGAAAATTCACGGGTTGGAAACTTTGAAACAAATAATTTACTCAGTTTTAACGATTTAATTTGTTTCTTGCGCACACAACTGCTAGAAAGCAGAAAATAACACTGGTCTGCAAAACAATTTTTTTCAGCTGCATGCAATATTTTTGCTGAATTATATGTTTTAAAGATCGTAGAATCTAAAAATAACTTCCGTTACATCTCGTCACGTAAAGGTTTTTTGCAAAATAAACACAAAATTTTTATAAAAATTCTTATTTATTACAATGAACTAAATATGTTATATTTTCTTACAACAAACAAACAAATTGTTTTTCATATTTATACACAATTTTAGGTCTACTCTTTTTTAATGAAATTTTTACTTATTCTTTTTGATGCTTCTCCAAACTCGTTTCCGCTTTCTTTCTCTGGTTTCTCAATTGAGCATTCAACAGTAGTCAGATAACATATTGACATCCCATTTTCCTTGGTAACGTCTCTGGATATCACGGACATCCTGGTGAAATCTTTCACAATGTTCTTCATTGTAGGCTCAAAGTTTTCGGGAAAATAGTGAATATCGGAGTGTAAGAGATGAACTTTTAAGCTCATTTTGCATCCTTGAGTTTCATACGCTGCTGCCAGCATGTGTTGTACAATGGTTTTGTAATCAGGGTCCTTAGTATTTTCCAAAAATTTATGCACTACATTGTTGAAAGAGTCCAATGCTTCTTTTTCCTTTTCTCCCGTTGTTTCCAAAAATCTGCTTTGTCTCGATCTCCAAGTTTCAATTTGAAATACGCAAATTAATCTTTCTTCACAAACTTACTTATGTTTCTTTGTTGACTTTTCACTGCGTATTCACCACAAACTTAACAAAAGTTGTCGGTAGAAATTACACCCTCTGCGAGCCATATTCCAAAAATAAAAACACAAACACAGTAGCGTTCGAATGCTGGATATAAACTGAGTGTGGCATTAGATGGCCAGCAAGATACTGAACTTATTTAGCTTGTTGAAACATGATCTAATCTAACAGCAGGTTGTTTATATTTATTCCTAGTATTTCGGATAACATGTCAAAACATGCTCAACTTCACCAATAATATTACTCACTATCAACTTTTAACCTGGGCCGTGTTCAGTAACGCAGAATTCTTGCTAAGTCTAGTTATGCTGCAATGTTGAACTGGTTTCTAACTACTGCTTGACTCCTCCCACCGATAGAATTCTTGGTAGTTCGGTCAGGGCCGTCTTACTAAGTCCAATTGTGCTGAGTTAAACCCGTTTCTAATTACTGCTTGACTCCTCCCACCGCTAGAATTCTTGCTAGTTCAGTCAGCTTCTTTTATCTACGCTAACTTCTGCTAGCGACGTTATTGCTTTTGTCTCATACGATTTACAAGATGGCTGCTCGTGTTGGTCAAAACATATTTTATTATAACAATCATAAAATTGTTATAATAATGAGTGAACAAGAGGCTAACAGTTTTAATGGTAAGATATTAACTTTTCTTTGTTTTTTTATAACTTCCACAATAATTTATTTCAAACATTTAATGGATGTAATTACTGTTAATTTAAGTAAATTAATTCTCTGTTAATAAGAACGACTTTCACAGATTCTAGTTTATTTTTATTATAAAATAGTTAATTTGAAGACAACTAGTACCTTTTATAATTAATTAAGTCTCACTATTTACTTTATTCTAGATTATAGTGTAATAGAANTATTAAATTAGAATTACTGTTTAATAACAAAATCATTTTAAAAGTTCCTGTGAACCGCCTGGGATATCATAGGTCTCCCGTTCTGGCAACAGGTCGTTAAACCTGCTCACTTGTCAAGATGGCTAAATTTCCTATTACTGGTCCCGAGGGTTGAGACTCAAATGTCAGGCGAGTGGAGGGAGAGTATTTGGGGTCGACGATAAGGTGAAGGCCGTAAAGGAGTAAAGGAGTCTACCATTTAACAAGTAAAAATAAGAATTTATTAGAATAATCAAAATGGACAAAACTACTACACAAATCTCGACGTTAAACCGCCTAACAGCTCGAGAGAGAGTTTACACGCTTTTTCATACCTTTTTGTATGGTTTCTAGACGAGTAAGTCCATGTAGGCACATAAATGTCCAAGGAAAGATGGTTTTAATCCAAATGAGAACAAATATAAAAAGTTCGCAACTCTGGCGATGATCGGATATTGATGTTCGTAGATCAGAATTTCGGCGGATTCGGAGAATCGACTCGATGTCGTTGGTCCGGCTTTCATTAAGAGACTCCCCCGAGACAGGGTAAGAACTGTCTTTTATAGCCTTTTGTGGGGAATTTCCATCACGTGATCGGATGTTAATGAGTAAAAGGTTATAGGTGTTCCAGGGACCTAAAACAAGTGATGAAATTTGGATGCTAACTGTAAACTTTTGTGCAAGACGAGCTGCAAGTTATGCGAGAACAATGGAATGTTAATAGTTAGGACAGGAAGGTTTATACATTCCCTGCTAATATCGTTTTTTTTTTTTTTTTCTTTCAATTCGTTACATAAATGAAAGTGAACTAATTAAAATTTTAGTTAATTAAATTCCAGATCTCACATTCTTAAAAATATAATAATTGAATTCGGAAACGAATTAAAATATAAATAATGTATCTTAACAAAACTTACAATTTTGTTTCTTTATAGACAATACTTAACTGCTAATTGATTGAGAAAATTTTTCATTTTCACCATTAGAAGAAAATAATATTCATCATTTAAGAAATTATATTGACTGGGATATCATCAGTCGACGAAACGATTTATCTCTCACGTTCATTTCTGAATTCGCTGATAAGTTAAATTGGGAAATCGTATTGAAAAACTATATATTCGCTACTTCATTTATTGAAAAACATATTAAATATGCAAAATGGGATTTAATTTGCGAATATCAGGTGTTACACGAATCATTCTTAACCAACTTTTCACAATATCTCGATTGGAATAAAGTCGCCGAATTTCAAATCCTTTTAGATAATTTTATTAGGGTTATTAGGGAACTTATTAAACATACATAAGTTCGATATTAAAAAAATTCTAAAATACCAACGATTAAAAACTATGACTTTACGCACATTAAGTTTTTTTTAGTTTTCTCATTTACTTTATCTATAACATGGCACATTTCCGCTAATAAGTGGAGTAATAAATTCTGGTGATTGTTTACAATATATTCCCGATCTATTTTCTGATATTTTAAAATGTAACACCATGAAAGTTCATTTTAGAAGTCATCAATAAATTGCTGGTCAAGTATTTGGTAATGAAAAACATAATTCCAGTTTAGATAATTTTTTAAATATAATAAACTAATTTAATCTATTAATGTAAAAATAAAAAAAAAAATTCAAAAATAATTTTGTTTTGGTGTTATATTATTTCATACAATTGTGTTTCAATTTTCTCGGATATAAAAACATGTAATAATTTATACAGGAACTTTGCCTTATTGTTAAAATTAAATTAATTTAATTAAAATTTTTGTCCGAAAAATTAATTTTGTGATCTGAAATAATTACATTCAACAAACTTTTATTTGCAATCTTAATTAAATTATAAAATTATTATGTAATTTTAATTTAATCGACATCTGAAATTAATTTTGTGGTCAGTATGGCCCAAACCACTACTACTACTTCTGTGTTGTGTGGTGGCGAAAGGAGAGATTAATTTAAAGTGCGAATAGTATTGCAGTAAATGAGAATGAACGTATCAAACTCATTAGTAACAGGTCAAATAGCTGTCACTCGTCTGCAATGACGCCTGTGCGCGTATACCTGAACAAACACACGTTTGCAGAGCTGATTCCATTGTTACGTCAGAGATTTCAAATGCAATATTTAAGAGTTGGCCTATATTTATTGCAATTTATATATTCTGCTTTAAGACTGTACATCAAGCTGTTCCCTAAGCGAAAACTACTTATATATACTTATATATATATATATATACATACAGCTCGTAATTTAGTAACAGAGAAGGCGTTAGACACCCGTTTTGCTTCTTCTCATTAATATAGCGTGAAGCCGAGTTCGTGTGAATTTCTTCCATCCAATATTGATGGGCAAAATGAACTTTTTTTGTAATTCAAATCATTCGATTTAACTCGTTTAGAAAATTTTATCAACCAATAGAATAAATCTGTGTGGTTAGTCGATTAGTGGAAATGCATACGGATTTATTTAAGCTTTTTATAGATTTGGGTGAAGATGTATAACAGGATCTCTAATAAGAAATCAATCAAGGATATTCCTAGAATTAACGATGTAAACGAGAATTCATTTCATTCAAAACCAGTATTAAACTATTAACTAGGTGTTACAAAAACTTAAAAACACGATTTCTAAACGTTATTAATAAATAAATGGGAAATTATGTGACGTATGATTACTGTTTGGTTACGCAGGTCACGTAACTTAGCGCATTATCTTACCATATGTTACATAATTAAATTTCCATACCTGTTCACTTCGTGCGGATTTAAAACATATTTAAATATGAATTTTGTAACTTCTTTGACTATTTTCAACAAATAAATTGTGAAGATAAACTTATTGAAAATATAAAAACAGTCACACATATGTTAATTGTGTATGATCCAAATAGCCCCTGGGTCTAATTAACAATTTAAATATAAAGTTAAAATTTTGAAGTAAAATATTCTTTCATTTTGATGTGAAAATATCGTTTTTCTAACGTGGGAAAACTGATAAAAAAGCAATTTCCTTTAACGAAGTAGACACATCCTTTGTTTACACTTATCTATCACAAATCTCACCACCCTGGAAATTGTCGACCCCTCAATAATTCCACTTTTCCTCCGTTCACGTGAGAGAATCCAAGTATGCTGATTGGTCACAAATCATGAGATATAGTCAAAGTTTTGCAGAATTCGAAAAGTACGTCAGATCTCATAGAGGAGAGACGTCTCCCTATTGTCTGCTTAAGGCCAACGCTTTTAGTCGANCAAGCTGTTCCCTAAGCGAAAACTACTTATATATACTTATATATATATATATATACATACAGCTCGTAATTTAGTAACAGAGAAGGCGTTAGACACCCGTTTTGCTTCTTCTCATTAATATAGCGTGAAGCCGAGTTCGTGTGAATTTCTTCCATCCAATATTGATGGGCAAAATGAACTTTTTTTGTAATTCAAATCATTCGATTTAACTCGTTTAGAAAATTTTATCAACCAATAGAATAAATCTGTGTGGTTAGTCGATTAGTGGAAATGCATACGGATTTATTTAAGCTTTTTATAGATTTGGGTGAAGATGTATAACAGGATCTCTAATAAGAAATCAATCAAGGATATTCCTAGAATTAACGATGTAAACGAGAATTCATTTCATTCAAAACCAGTATTAAACTATTAACTAGGTGTTACAAAAACTTAAAAACACGATTTCTAAACGTTATTAATAAATAAATGGGAAATTATGTGACGTATGATTACTGTTTGGTTACGCAGGTCACGTAACTTAGCGCATTATCTTACCATATGTTACATAATTAAATTTCCATACCTGTTCACTTCGTGCGGATTTAAAACATATTTAAATATGAATTTTGTAACTTCTTTGACTATTTTCAACAAATAAATTGTGAAGATAAACTTATTGAAAATATAAAAACAGTCACACATATGTTAATTGTGTGAGATCCGAATAGCCCCTGGGTCTAATTAACAATTTAAATATAAAGTTAAAATTTTGAAGTAAAATATTCTTTCATTTTGATGTGAAAATATCGTTTTTCTAACGTGGGAAAACTGATAAAAAAGCAATTTCCTTTAACGAAGTAGACACATTCTTTGTTTACACTTATCTATCACAAATCTCACCACCCTGGGAATTGTCGACCCCTCAATAATTCCACTTTTCCTCCGTTCACGTGAGAGAATCCAAGTATGCTGATTGGTCACAAATCATGAGATATAGTCAAAGTTTTGCAGAATTCGAAAAGTACGTCAGATCTCATAGAGGAGAGACGTCTCCCTATTGTCTGCTTAAGGCCAACGCTTTTAGTCGTATCCAGTCAAGTATAATAATGAGTTAATTTAGGAGAAAAGAAGAAAATTTATAATCTTGTGCCTAATCGAGACTTCTCCATGAAACGAAGTATGATCATAGAATACAGATGAATACAAAGACAAAGTAAACTTTGAGGTAGTATGATTATAAATGAATTTGTGAGCTCTCTCTCTCGAAGCGTATATTTTAATTAATCCATTCTCTCTCATTCGCTTAATTTTATTTTTGAATAATTTCATTTGTGTAATTTTATTTACTTTTGTTTTATTAAAATCTTTTATTATTTGTTAAAAGATGTCTCTCAATTATCTGAATCCAATCCATATTATCTCAGCAAGCAGGTGATGATGACACCAGTTAATCAATTTACAGTTACGCGAATTAACACAATCCGTGTAACTGTAAATTGATTAACTGGTGTCATCATCCTGACGTGGATCCGAATCGCGGGATTCGAATTTTTTTCCCCCCTCCCGATCAATTCTTGACGTAAGATCTGATCTCTTGATCCGAAACTCCGAGAACAGATTACATTCAAATCTGCGCCGATTAAGTGGTACTAACAATCCTAGTGGAAAGGTATCCCCGGCTAATGTCACAATTGTTAGCTTTCGAAGTACTAAAGGTTTCCATTTAATTAACTTTCAAAATACCAAACTAGTACTGTCCGGCATCTAACATGGTGTATTTTATGTAATTAAATATAATAAAATAAAATACACTGCGTTTGGATAATCCCAAAATCTTACACTTATCGACATTTTCACTGTACAGTACTTCACGATTTCACTTTCCCCGTTCTGTTGACTCGAGAGACAGAATATAAATCCGAGACTTTAGTATTTCTCATTTCTTTGATTTTAGTCTTTTCTGTTTTTCTAAGCCAACACATAATACAATTAAATATCCTGCAAGGTTTTCAATCTCCATCCACGAAACACTTTTTCGCATTTCCTCTTACTTTTTCCTACCTCGATGTGTTTTATTTTATTTTTTTTTTTTTGTATTTTTGTATTATTTTTCACTCTGTCTCTTGCGCTGTATTTTTGTCTGATTTTTTCATTGTTTTCCCTATATCGTTCTTCACAAACCGTTAATCTATATATATATATATAATGGAAACGAGTTAATAATAATAATAATACAAGCGCAGAGCCCAAACGGTTAGGAGTTGAAAGTTGAAATTTGGTACACAGTCAGGGTACGTCACGAGAACGCACACTAATAAGGGATTTTTCGAAATTCCTCCCCACGGGGGAGAGGAACAGGATTAATGATTAACACTTCCATCAACAATGGAAGTGTTACGTAACAATGGAATTGTTAAGACAAAGCGACGTGCAAGACGCAGATGCAGTTTTTTTTTCGTTTAGCGGGAAATCTAACATTCTTTTAGACCCATCTAAAAATTCTCTAATTAGTCCGGAAACAAGAGGACCGAATTCTTGCAATCTGTGAAAACGGGTAAGGTTGACTATAACGTAATAATCTTAATCTTCGCTATCGTTACTTTTGCCCGAGGAATGCCGGGCCTACCTGCTACTTTCTTATAGTTTTAAAGCTCGTGTTCTTTTTTCTCTTTTTAAATTAATCGAACAATGTGAATACGAAACATAAGAATTTTACTAATTTCTAAACACGACTTGGTACTGTCTTTAATTTTCTTTACGAGTCGATAGATTTAATTTTATTTGATCGACAGACGTCCCACGTATTTACTTCTAACAGACGTTATAATCGAAGTTTGATGTTTCTAAATCAAATATATTCGTACAGACAGAAAGCGCTAATTAATCACGGAAAATTGCGAGGATTTAACTGTTCGAAACTGTTAATAGTGCAATTAGAAATCAAACGATTATTTAAATTTATTTTAATTTTAACTAAACAATAGAAAATGCCTAAATATTTCGTAATAATTTGCAAACTACAAAATCGTCATGCAAGTTATCTGCCATTTCAAGAGTGAGTTACGCCACCCTAAACAACACACTAAACAACTTTTAATGCAATCTTAGCATTTAGTTCGTATTCGATTATTAAAAGTAATCTAGAAACGATTTAAAGTATGCGAGAGGATGCGAATAGGTTATAAGGTTGACAAAATGCGTTATGCGACCTTTTAGCCGGGAAGAGTAGAAAAGGTGGCCAGAACGGTATCAAACTTATCATACGTCTTGATTTTGAATATCATACATTTTTATTTTTTTTTAAATAGCAAGAAAACACATAATTTCTGTACAGATAAGTTAAACTCGCATTGAAACTTGTTTAAACAGCTCTATTGTTTGATTTCAAGTTTTTAGCGCATCATTTCCTCTTAACGGTTTAAATTTCGCAATCGTGTGGCTTTCTCTTCGACCTCGTTGCTTTTCACTCGAAACAATGAAATATTTCTTCTTCGTATGCTCTGGAATACTAATTCTATTATACCTCACTACTTTTACGGATTGTTTATGTAAATCTGGCTCCAGCACAAGTGAAGTAAATATAGCTTTCGTACAGACCTAAAGCGGAATACATACTCTTATTTGCGAAAAATAAAGGCCAATCGTTCTGAAATATCGCTTTCAAATCCCGTACGTAACGCTGCAATCTGCTCTGCAAACGAATGTTTGTTCAGGTGGATCAGCACAGACGCCATTGCAGACGGAGTAACAACTGTTCGGCCTGTTACTAATGAGTTTGATGCGTTAATTTTCATTTACTGCATTACTATTTACATTTTTAATTCATCTCCTCTTTCGACACCACACGATACGAAGACTGCAAAAAATAATAATAAATATAAAGCGATAACATTGAAAAAGAAAGTTATAATCAGCTTTTATCACGAGTATTCTTAAAAATGTTCGCCAAACATAATTGTTAAGCGAGTTTAATCGCTAAATTATTATAACTAAATACGTAGATTTATGGTTGTGAATTAATAAGGGGAATAAATTTCTTTAAGCTAATAAAATATTTTAATTTTAATAATTCGTCAATTAATTAAATAAAAAAACATTTCATTATAAAAAATAACGAATTAAAGTGTTTTTGAATATTTATACGCGTGCAAACCAAGTTCATTTTAAGCTTAATTTTAAGACTGCTTTCAATAAGCAAACATTGTTTCCACATACACTATTGTTTTTATTGTTTCGAAGGACAGAAATAATAATTTCTGCATAAATTGAGTGTTTAAGATTTTACTGTGACCAAATTCATGGTTGAGAAGAGAAACTCGTTGGCATCATTACGTGTAGGATAAATTATTTTCCGCTTTCTGGCGGTGACATGCGTAACAAGCGAATTAATTCGTTAAATCTGAGGACAATTTTTGTTTCAGAGTTTCCAACTCGTGAATTTTCGATTCGAATGTTACGAAATTCTCATTATTATTATTTACATGTTTCGTGTCTTACATAATTTTTGTAAATAATGTTTAATTGTATATGTTTTTTCCTATTAAAATAAGAATTTAAGGTAGACCAACAAAATTGCCTATTAATAGCCCGGATCCTCTTTATTTACCTGCGGATATGTAGTTGTAGATGATTTCCATCTTAAATTTATAAATTTAATTTCTAACCTATAACAAGAAGAAGATGAAATTAGAATATTAAATTTTATATTTTAAACCATGATTTATACGAATCTGGTAGTTACTATAGGAAATTTAATTGGGCTTCAAAGAATATCGCGTAACGCGCAGTACTTTTTTATAGCGTGAATGGTACAGTAATTGTTAAACAAGAACGTAAAGCAACTTTTATTTTTAAAAAATGCTGTCAAAGATTAAGATATTCACGTATTAGATTGTGACTTGTTCCCAAAATTTGTGTAGACGTGCCGAAAGCCGTAGTTACATTACTCGTGCTGGAGCGACGGTTAGATAAAAAATTCGTAAAAGTTGTGACGTATCATTTATTATAAACATTATTAGGAAGCCTCTCTCATTTGGTGGCTTTGTGACTAATATTTTGTATCTTATAGGTAAAAAATATTATTATATTTATTATGTCTTTAATTTACACTGGGACACGCTCCCGAACATAATTAATGTTTTTCTATTCTGTTGTAATTTTGTAATTTTTATGTTGATTGTAGTTCATAACAAAAGTTTTGTATTTGTGAGAGTTTTTCTGTTCCTCGCGTGCCGGAGGAATTATAAATTTAGTATTTTATTATATCCGGGGCATACCAGGAAGAAATATTTCATTGTTTCGAGTAGAAAAAAAAGTAGAGCGAGAAAATCACGCGATCGAAAAATTTGATTCGGTAAAAGGAAATAATGCGACAAGCTACAAATTTGAAATCAGAAAATGTGGCTGATTAAACCAGTTTCAATGCAAATTTAACGTATCTGCCTGGAAATTAACCTTTGTAGTGTTTATTTCATTATTTTTCGTGGCCGACTATCGAATTCAGAGTGTATTATATAACTAAATGAAATATTTCTACTTAACACCACGCATTCGGAAAGTATTAATGATTATTTGTACAGTTTAAAAAGAATGAAAACTTTCAAAGCAAAATTGACAATGACTGGATTATTTTCCGATAAATATTCGACGGATAAAAGTAATGAAAACGATAAATTACTGTAAACGATGTTAGAAAAGTCAATTATTATTTCGCGAATGGCGTATAATCGCGTCACCAGTTTAAATACAGTAAATTCTTACTTATTCTAATTATTACAAAAAATGTAAAATATGTAAAATTCTTCGTTTGTTTAAAAGTGCAAACATAAAAAGAAAATAAAGAAATGAAAAACTCGTTAATTAAGGAAATTTTCGTCGTTACGAACATTTTGTGAACCTCCGGGGAGGTCGTAGGCCGTCTCATTTCCCTTTCCGGCAACAGATCGTTAAACCTGCTCACTTGTCGAGATGGCTATGTTACGATAGTGGTCCCGAGGGTCGGGACTCTCATATGTCGGTCGAGTAAAGGGAGAGTAATCAGGGTCGACGATAAGGCGAGGCAGAATTTACACGGATTTCCATATCTTTTTGTAGGTTTCCACGACGATTTAAGTCCTTTAAGAGCACATAGATATTCAATATGTGGTGTTTATAGATAATCCAAATTGGCACAAGTATAAAAGTTCGCGACTAACGGACGATATTCGATGTTTGAGGTTCGGAATTTATGGCGGGTTCCGAGATTCAGCTCGACGGTATCGTATGTCGTCGGTCAGGCTTTTGCTAAGAGACTCCCCGAGAGGGGGAAGAAAGCATCTTTTATAGCTTTTTGCTTGGAAAATCGGTCACGTGATCAGTTGTTATAGAAGATAAAGGTTATAGGTATTCCCGGGAACCAAAACAAGTGACGAAATTTAAATGCTAACTATAAACTTTCGTGCAAGTTGAGCTGCAGGCTGTGGAAACAATAGAATGTTGATAGTTATGAAAAGAGGGTTTCAAATATTCCTAGCTAAGATCGGATATTTTTTTTAATCCGTTATATAACAAAAGTAAAATAATTAAATTTTTCGATTAATAGAATTCCAGATCTCACAATTTTAAAATTAATCTTTGGAATTTTTTAAATACGAAATTAATTTGTGTAAATTGTAAAATGAACGGAAGTATGCATTACTGTCATTTTTGCAGTGTCAAGTTACTTTATTCGTGAAAACAAGAATATACATTTATTTGAATTCCGCTCTTTGAAATTTATAGCAAGATATAACCTCGTGTGTCGTTACTAGTAATTCCACATAAATGTCGTAGAGTCCCTGAAAATTCCAAGAAAACTACATAAAAATATATTCGGAACATTAGAAATACACGTTGGAAGTTAATTGTATTCGCGACTTACCGGTACAAAAATTTTGGGTACAGTGATGCAGATGTGTATTGGTCCCTTTTGAACACAAGAAGGCTTGTTTGAATTTGCTACAAACTTATTAGACTTATTTCTGATACAAAAGTATTCGGCATTTTTAATCACCCATACATTGCTTAATCATTTTGAAAATCTGCGGCATAGATATTGTCCTGAAAAGTCAATTTTGATCTTCTATAGAGAAAATATACATGAAGTAATTTGAAATTTTATAAAAACTTTCTAGTCGTTATAACTTAGTAATTTCATATAATTTTATTATCTTTATATTAGCTTTATATTTTATTATTTTTTTCGTGAAAGTTCTCACAGCATTTCCGGATAAAATAAAGACTTTATTGTGTAAATTGAACGCAAGCTACAAATGCATTTCGGATTGTAAATCCACAACCCCTCTTTAGTGCTGCTAAAAAACAATAACATTAAAAAAACGACATAAAATGATTTTATTTTCACAATTTGTATTTTTTATAAATATACATAGGCCCTATATAACGTATAAAATATAATGTATATTAATGAAAAATACAAACTGTGAAAATGAAATCTTTTTATGTCGTTTTTCTGAGACATGTAAGTGCTTGTTGTAAACGTTTTTTTTTTACAATATATAAGTAATGTCGGGATCTTAATTATAATGTTGTTTTTTTAGCGGCACTGAAGAGGGGTTGTATATTTACAACAATCCGAAATGCATTTGTAGCCTACGTTCAATTTATGCAATAAACTCTTTATCTTGTAACCGGAAGAGCTGTAAGACCTTTAACGAATAAAAATTTTTGAAAATGGAAACTTTATATGTCGTTTCTCTTTGAAACATATAAGTGCTTGATAGTCGGCACTGAAGAGGGGTTGTATATTTACAACAATCCGAAATGCATTTGTAGCCTACGTTCAATTTATGCAATAAAGACTNATATTTTTCAATATATTTATTTTGTTTGTAAAAAATAAAGAAATAATTTTTAACGATACAATAGCCACGATTATTATTTTAAAAAGTTTACATTAGGCTTAACATCGACGAAAATTTAACGCGAAGCGACACGCAACGGAGAAAAATGTCAACATGGGATATTTTTTCGTACATAATCGGTTATCCGAAAAATAAGTTATCCGAACAACCCCAGTTTCCAATTGATTCGGATAAATGACGCTCTACTGTAATTATATATAAACTTGAATATACAGCATTCATATTACATAAAGAACATAATAATGCGATAATAGAATTACTTTAATTTAAAATATCTTAAATTAAATTCTGTAAACATACAGGTTCTTATCGGATTTGCTCTTGTCTTCGCCGGATTTTACCGCACTTAAAAGGAATAAAGCATGGCACGGCACGTTTTCTAGAAAATTCCAATCTATACAAATAGTAAACGGCTTGTTGCTATCGATTGGATATGGTTCAACCCTTTTGACGAAATATTCTAATTTTCGAGTGTTTTCATCTTCTACGAAAGAAACAAAATGTTACCAATGAGTCGCGGTAAATTAAAAATTACCAAACACTTTAAAATTCTATTCACATTCCATAGTTAAAAGGTAATTTAGATCATAAAAACATTAATTTAAAATATTTTATCGATTTTCCATTTTTTAATGGTTAATCAAATAATATATTTTACCAATAAGTGTGGGTGTCAAATGTTTTGTTAGATTAATACAATATTACGAAACGGTGAGAAATTGCACGAATAGAACGACGACAAAGAGTTTTTCGTATTCCAATAAAGCCAAAATTCTATTGTCTCGGCAAAAGGTTAAAATTATTTAATTAATAATACGAAATTCAAGAACGCACTCACCGCAATACGATGCTTCGTAACACTTTACCCACGATAATTGGATTAGTATAAGAAAGACGATCAAGGCGTACGACATACTTGCTACCTTATAACAATTCTGTCAGGAATAAGATAAATAAATACCTATAACTGAGTTTTTATTGGCTTGATTATTTACGGGAGGGACTGTTTGCCGAGCAACAGCTGCTGGTCGACGAAATATGCAAGTAAAATTTCATACTCGTGTTAATAATAATGAATTTTAATTTAATTTTCATACTCTGTGACTATATTTGTGACTATATATGTGAAAATATTTGTCTTTGTATTTACAAAGACAAATATTTTAGTTTAAAATTAATTAAGTATATTTTAATTAAAATAAATGAACGAAAAAATAAAAAATAACGTCAACATTTCACTTTGTTACGTTAATGCTGGTCACGTATAATTCAAATTTAGGAAATCGACAACAGCACTAGAGTTTATTCAGCCGTAAAAATTCCTCCCGGAAGATTAAATTCAAAGAAATTTGTAATATATATGGATATTATTTAAATACTCTACAAATTTTTTTTTTTTTCGTTTTGTCTCCGAGATTTGTGTAGTTCGTTACTGACGTCGTAACTTATTCATCGATATTTGTAATCGAGCGAGGTGATGTTCTTTCTTCTCGTACGGTGTCTTGGATTCTATAAGCTGCAAACTATTTAAATTAATTTTTAATCGACTGACCACGGTGTCTTCTTACCCCCGTATTCACCAACGCGAGTTAGAGTTAGAGTTAGGGTTAACTCTCGAGTTATTGGTAAATTGGTATTCACCAACTCCGAATCTCGAGTCAAACACAATAACCCTAACTCTAACTCTAGAAAATCGGCGAGTAGAGGATAACTCTAGGTTTGACGCCTGCGCAAAGCGATCTATTTTAGGGAAAAGTGGCGACATTCGATGAGGACGAAGCCGATATGCTAGAAAATCTGAATTATCTACATTATATAAATCGTATGGAACGAAGAAGTCGGCGGATTATTTTTCCAAGAAGAAATGACCTCGAACAATTAGACGATTACGACTTTCTATGTCGATATCGTTTGCCAAAAGACAGCGTAAGAAACTTATTAGAACGAATTGGTCACAATTTAGTTTCTAGATCAAGGGTGGGCAACCTTTTTTATAACATGGGCCAGAATAAATTCTACGTTTCTTCCGCGGGCCATCGTAGTTAATTGACACCTTGTGACCTGTAAATTTTTAGTCTGCAAATATTAAATAAATAAATAAAAAGAAATTAATTACTACAGTCGACCCCCCTATAATTGATTATTCCGTTTTATATGAATTCCATGATGTATGAGTCACTTAGATTTTACAAATGCGTGTGCCGGGCTGTGAACGGCTCACGTATTTGTAAAATCTAAGTGACTTTAAACACAATAAAAACAGCACTATGTAGTTGGATACGACAGACATTACATTTTCTAATTGCATAGCTTTTGCACATAGATTTT
>NW_019385413.1:290205-291100 GCF_000671375.1 Centruroides sculpturatus
TACGTTGAAAAGTAATGTATTAATTAAATGAATAAAGACTATATATAATTTAATGATTCTAATATAGAAATCTGAAAAAAAACAAGATAAAATTATTTTATTACTATAGTAGCGAAAGATAAAGGGATATTAGGCCTACTTACTTGCTTCCTTTCAGATTCTGTTTTAGGCAACTGGATATAATCTGCTGAGATTTGAGCAATTAAAAAACTGACTCTATTTATCGCTCTACAAGCAGATGATCGACTTAATATTTATTTTAAAAAATTTTTTTAGTTTTTGTTCTCTTTCTTGGAGTTTATTTGATCATTGGAGACGGAGCAGAATTTGTCTGTAATTTTTCTGCAATCATCTATCCGATTTATTCTTCGTAAATATGATTTTTATTCATTTTATGTATTCATAATAAGTCATAAATACTATACTATAATTTATACATAACAATTGTTTTTTTTCTTTTAATTTTTAATTGATTGTTTTAACGTATTATGACTGTAAGCGCAGAAGACTAGGTGGTCGAGCCCAACCTGCCGCTCGGGGTCTAAAACCAAATAGTTTCCTACATATCCAAAAATTGGTTGTCGGCCCCTTTTTTGACCAAATTAGATCATCTTTATTATAAGCCTCGTGACGGACAAAAAGGCTTAGTCTTAATATCTTCGGGTAATGTGAAAATTATACTTAACTCTTAATTCTGTAAACTCTAAAAAATTATATTACTTCCTCATTATAAATTCGATTAGACCCACAATAGGGACAACACGACATATACCATCCTTTGAATTTTTTGGGTAGACACAAACGTGAATTTGAATCCTTCAGGATTGTAAAGGTAAGGAATTCAACGCAATACCTGGGTGATCTGCCAAAAGGGAATGAATTTCGAGAAGACTTT
>NW_019385414.1:0-5915 GCF_000671375.1 Centruroides sculpturatus
ACAATCTATTTGTAAATTTGAATAATTCTATGGTATGATTAGGAGTTAATACCACGTACATCAGTTAAGAACAAAGTCTAAAAAGGAGACCGACATAATTCTATAATATAGAATACTTACCTCATTGCTATTGTTCTCATCTTCAATGTCATCAAAGATTGTAGAATGAATAGTTTCAATTATTTCATCTTCTTTAAAAAGTGCAGTGTCTACTTCAATGCTATTTTCAACTATTTCTTGCTCTGATAATATTCCTGTTAACATTTGAAAATTTTCTATTTCGTTGTAACTCCCAATATATTCACATGTTCCCTGAAACATAATATTATATATGTATAAATGCAATTGCTTTTGTGTTCTTAATATAAAAGAAAACATAATATACAGTATATACATGTAAATATTTTCTATTAAAAATAATTTATATGTACCGCTTTTTATTAAATTTACAGACAGAGAAATGTCAGTAAATTTGGTAAAACCACTATATAAGTTGTTATATAGCAGGAGTGGTCAACACGTAGACCTTTGCGGTCGACCAGTCGACCGCAAAGGTTGTAAAAGTAGCCTGCAAAGCAAAAGTTGAACAATTTGCTTTCATTTAATGTTTAAAAATCTTAATTCAATAATTTATTCTTACAATAATAGACTGTCTGTGCAACGTACCCATACTGTTTGTATTTATTTCAATAATCAATGCAAATGAATGTTAACGCATGCGCATATAAAAATCGTAAAATTTTTTGCTCATATTAATAGTTGCCCACAGACTATATTTTACCAAAAAAGTAGCCCCTAAAGAATAAAAGTTTGGCCACACCTGTTATATAGTAACTGTAACTATATATAGTACCTGTAACTATATAAGTACTTATATAGTTACAGGTATAGCAGGTACACTCAATATTATATTTTAAATAGAATTGAATTTCGGATTATTTTAGATAAATTATTATAAATTAATTTATATTTCTTAATTTAAAATATAAACAATTTTTAAAATACATGAAAAATTAGTTATAAATTATTAAAAATTGTTATCAGTGATGTCGTTTTGGTTGGCAGCACGATATTATTTTATCTCAATATTATCTATTATTTTAGTGACAACTGTAATAAAAATTGATTATTGGCAAGCGCCAAATCCGACAGAGGGCGCTGTTTTTGATCCAAGATGGCTGCCGAAACAGGTAAGGAGCCGACCACGTGTTTGTTCACTGTTTGAGCCGATTCAGTTTCTATCAGTGACGACTACTGCGAGGACCAAATGAAGAACCAATCATTGAGTTTATATCAAATTCTAGACTACATTGGCGACAGGAAACGTTGTCTTGTAGATGGTGAAGCCGTTTTGGATGCGGGCACATCGTATTTTCTGGATTAAACTCTAACAACACAGAAGTTAATGTTGTTGCTTTGGTGTTGCAATCTCAGATATTGGCATTTTAATACATCTCAATTACAGGAAGAATGCACGTGAAAAGCGGAGCTGTCTGGTTTTTGTAAACGTGTGATAGCATGTTTATTACACGTTAACAGAGGAGAAGTATTTAAATATTTTAAGCAGTATACACTATGTTCCAATATAAAAACAAAGTTTTATTTATCGTAATAGTTAAAATTAGTGCCAATCTGAAGGTTGTCCAGCTGAGTCATTCAGCATTTATACAACATAGGCCAGTCAAAAGTTTGGTTGTGTAGCACACACACAACATAATGTGTGTGTGTGTGTACGTCACATATATCCAAAACGGCTTCACCATCTACAAGACAACGTTTCCTGTTGCCTTGAATTTGACATAAATTCAATGAATTGTTCTTCATTTGGTCCTCGCAGTAGTCGCCACCGATAAAAACTGAATTGGCTCAGGCACTGAACAAACACGTGGTCGGCTCCTTACCTGTTTCGGCAGCCATCTTGGCTCAAAAACAGCGCCCTCTGTCGGATTCGGCGCTTGCCAATAGTGTTTCCACCAGGCCTGTTTTCACCAGAACAAGCCGATTTTTAAATTTATAGACCATATTTTTTACTGAATAAAATTTAAGAAGAAGGAAAATCTTGAAAATTATATAAGTGGAATTATGTGAAACAATACCAGTATTATCCTGAGTATGTAGTTGGTAATAGTGGATGAGAAAAAGAGGAAAATATATGTAAGATTTTTTAAATAAAAAGATGAATTTTTTTCAGGAAAACCAGCCATCTATTCAACTGGTACAAACAAAAACGAAAGAAGAAACTACAAATTTGTCTGGACTGCTAATCGCACAGAAACATGGATGAAGATTTAAGAAATTTTTGTAATAAAGCTATAGTTCACAGAAATTCAAAAGTTTTTCTTCGCAACAGAAAATATTGGAGTGAACAGAAGCCTTCCGTTTTTTTTATAAGGTTTGGTTTTTCTAACATACGCATAAATATCGAAAGAATATACAAGATTATTGAACAGTAAAATAAAATCTTTTTGTGGGTGATGCCAAAAAAAGAAAGAATTTTTGTCTATGTAAACCCATAAAAACTAGTTAACGCAGTCTAGAAATGCAGAACTTTTGTAACTACAACCTGGATCTTACTTTTTAAATGGGAAATCATCACATAAGAAGATGGTATATGCGCACAGATCTTTACACACTGAGCTTCAATCAGAGACATTGGGTAACAAGGATGTTAAAAAGTTTGAAGAAAATAAAGAGCAAGTGATACACTTTACCGAAATTATAAAAAAGTGAGCAACTATTTGCGATTTTTTCTCAAAAAACGTACTGTGTCCAACTTAAAGATATGGCAAAACCGAAAGACTATAACGAAGTTGGAAATTAGAGTGAATAGAAACGCTGAAAAAAAGTGATAATCTTATTTTAAGTGGAAACATGAGACTACAAAATCAGCACTCAATATAACAGTGTTGAATTGAAATATGTAGTTAATTTTAACATGGAAGAGATAAAACACGAACCAACATTTAAGGCAAAAATAGTTCAAGAAGGCTGTGTACAAGATTATGAAATTTACTGCTTGATTAACTGTTTTTTATTAATGAAGTTCATGACGTTGAAAAGTTCTCTAGTATCGGAGTCGAAATAACTTGGTAACAAAATATTACGATTTGAGAACAGTACATGTTCATGCGTATCTGGATAAAGAGATTTGTATGAAAATACCTTTAAAAATGGAGAAAAAATATTCGAGAAGGAATGTGTTTATGCTCAGGAAATGAATATACAAGCCAAAAAATGAACTGAAAGTAGAGCTTGCACAATTTATTGACTAAATTTGGAATTCACTTGTATTTATTTCATATAAGATACGAAAATCTGATCGCGGAATTTATGTAAATGATATTCCTTTAGCGTTTAATGATATTACATTAATACTTCTAAGATCGCTTGAATTGGTCCAACTATAAGTTAACCAAAGTTATAAATACACACAGAATAAGAATGCAAAGACAAGATAAATGCGAACAGATTATGTTAGAACTAGTATAGTATGTTGATTGATTACTCCAATGATAGAGATAAGCGTATTATAAATTGCCAAAAATCCGAATGTTAGATTGAAAAGTAGTCAGATAAACAAATATATTGATGTGCCATAAAAAATTTAATTGGTACTTGGATATATCAAGCATAGCTTATTTCAACCAGGTGAATGAATTTTACGATTTAGAAAAATCTATGACAGGTTTTATTTTTACATTACAAGACGGAAAATAAATTTAATATGAAAGAAGCAACGAAGCATGTTTTTCGACTTGTTTATCGAAATTCATTGCTGCCTTCAATGACGCAAAAATAAAAAAAGTGATTATGTAAGTTGTTGGAAAAAATAAAGTTTAAACGATATTTACAAAAATCCACACTAATAAATAGTGTTGACTGAATGCTATGTAATAAATTTAAATTTTGTATATAACTATTGAATAAATCAGTGGTAACGATTTATCAGTTGTATATATTTTTCTGTTTATTCATGTGGATAGGAGTTGGATATACATAAAACATACAACAAAAGAGAGCAAAATTCATAGTAATAATATTTTCTTTTATTCTAATAAGCAAGGTTTTTTGTGTTAACTTCATTGTTAATGAACTACTGCTTTGTGCGGGACAGTCTTATGGAGAAAACGTGACTGGCCCGACGTGTTAGGCAGGACAGAAATTTTGGAGACAACTTCTTTATGTTGTAATTCATTTTTAAAAATAATTAGAAAACAAGACAAGTAAATAATTAATATATTCACCTTATTCAACACTAGAATGTTACTTGCAGAATTTAAAAATTGTATTTGATGTGTAACGAGAATGCAAATCTTTTCTTTCAAATACTCCGTTATACATCTGAAATAAACGAACTGTTAAAATATTTAAAAAATGTACATAATATTATATTAATTAAATTGCCAACAAGATAATAGTGAGGGCTTATCAGACAAATGATGTGCACAAACGCTCAGGTATAAAAGTAAAAACGTTTAATAAACACAAAAATGACTTTATACGTAGGGAAATGAAAAAACACAATACGAATTTCGGATTATTTTCTGATAAAAAATAGTCCCTTATCAGTTGATATTAACTAAAGGGTTTAGTATATTTAAAATTATACAAGGTAAAGTTAAACTTAAAACTATGCCTAAAGCTATACAATATATAGATGAAGCGGCCGGATGACCGAGTGGTCAAGGTGACAGTTTACCCGCTTTGGAAACCCGGGTTCGAATCCGAACGGGTCGAAAAATCCCCAGGAGATTTTTGAGGGGTGGTCTGTTTGGATATGTTGGCCCTGTCCTTCACCACCCAGCAGCCCTATTTTGGGCCTGGCCAAACCCATAATGGACTTGCAAAAGAGGTCCTCTTAGTGCCCACAGTGCGGAAAGAGTTAAATAAAAAAAAATATATATATATAGATGAAAAAGCCTTTATAACTGTATGAGTAGTAAGCATTATCAGTGTAGACAGGTGTAATAAAACTTCATAACGAGTAGCGTGACGTACAAGGTGCTGAACAAAACAATTATAAATTAGCCAATTATTGGTTTACAGTTATGAACTAAAGTTATACAGACAGATTATGTATTGGTACATACAAAAACAGTAAGACGACACATTTGCAGGTGCTACCATTACAACAAGGTGCTGGGAGCAGTAGTAAGGAACGAGTGTAACAGTTCACAGTTGGTGCACAAGTGGTGACAACATATGATACAATTACAGGTTTACAATAGTTTTTTTAATAATATATAGTCGTGACATCACAAAGATATTTAGTTTTTAAAAAATATAATTGAGCCATTTTTTGTCAATTTTAACACCTTGTTGTCACGACTTAAGTACTAGATGTGAACTGTTACACATGTGCTTTACTACCACTCCCAGCACCTTGTAATGCTAGCACCTGCAAATCTGTGGTCTTATTGTTTTTGGTGTGTACATAAGATGTCTGTATAACTTTAGTTCATAACTGTAAACCAGTAATTGGCTAACTTATAACTGTTTTGTTCAGCACACTGTACATCACTCCACCCCTGGAACGTTATGAAGATTTATTACACCTGTCTACACTGATAATGCTTACTGCTCATACAGTTATAATGACGTTTTCATCTTTAGGGGAGACCGGGGCAACTTCGGCATGCGGGGCAAGTTTGTCAAGCGCTTTTTTTTAAAAACAAATTAAAAGGAGACTTTGGTTATAAGTTAGGCAGTTGAGTTTTATTGGTGGCTTGTTGAGTGTAGTGTTTTTATTGTTCTCCAACAAGCGTAGTTGAATTATCAAGCAAATTTTCATTTTCGTTGAATTCCATATAATATTTTTTTTCCATTTATATTGAATTGGCAAGTTTTGTTATAATTCCATGATAACGAAAGTTACTTTTCCTGTTAGAAGGATGTAACTTCAACTTATTCACGTG